>NC_056748.1:699247805-699532805 GCF_019279795.1 Protopterus annectens
CAATGTAATACAGTCTTTTGTCATATATAAAAGCACATTGACTGTAATTACCACATTTTTGGTACCACCACCTTTCTTACCAACTTTATTATAAGGGATTCCTTCGTACATACTTTTTAAATTATGACCTGTCTTAAACACGAACATAGGTTCAGTGCCTACTACACCCACTAAATCAGAATTGTATCTTAACATATTCCAATTTTTTTCTAATAATATTCCTAACAGTTGGTGCTGCTTGATTAAATTCAGCTACCATAGCTCTACTAAATTTTTTTCTAGACGATGGGAGTTCAGGTCTACAGACATTTTCCATCGTACCAAACAAGGGCTTGTATTTATTACCCCATCCTGCAATGATTTTGTGGCATGCATTAGCCACAACCTCATTTGGGTAACCTCTTTCAATAAATATACTCAAAATAAACCTAAGCTCTTCTACTATTTCATCAAGGTTCAAGGTCATTCTCGCAACTCTAACACATCGTTCCTTCACTGTACTCCTTTTTTTGTATAAAGGAATGTGCACTAGTGAAGAGCAAGTATGAATTACTAAAGGTTAACTTTCTGTAAACTCTAGTCCTAAATCTCTGGCCAGAAATTTCTATACTGGTGTCCAAATAATTAATTTTAGACTTGTTATAATGATGGGTAAATTTAAAAAAAAGTGGTCGTTTCCTGAAGGTAATCCAAAAATTAATTAATCACCACTTCTGGTCTACCCCATAAAATAAAGATATCATCAAAAAATCTGATATATAATCTGATGTGTACCCAAAAGTGTAAAGAAAAAACATATCTTCTTTCCCAACTCAACAGTACCAAATTTGCGTACAAGGGGGCACATGCTGCCCCACAGCAACACCTTGTATCTGTCAAAAAGTTTCCCCCTCAAAAAAAGTAAAGTTATTCTCCAAAACCATGCTCATCATATCAACACATGAATTCATATCCTGACCTTTCAGAAATTCAAAACTCGTCAGGCTGTCACTAACAAAATCCAAACCCTCTTCAAGGGGAATGGAAGAAAAAAGACCAATATATCTATAGTCAAGAACCCCTTAACAGGTTTAATTAAATCATTGATCAACCTTGCCAGGAATCCCTAACCATGTGTCTCCTAATATTCATGGTGCATTTTAAAGCTTGGTATAAAAATACACCTATAGGGTGTGTTTTTAAACCACTAGCTGACACTATAAGCCTATAAGGTGGATTAGAAACATTTTTATGGACCTTAGGATCCTGAAAACATTAGGGACCCTGGGCGTATCAACCTTTTGGAATTCATACATTTTACTAGTGATGCTCTCTTGTAAATGTAGATCTTCCAGAATTAAACCAATCTTATGATAAGAAATATTAATGTCATTCCTGGAAACCAAGGAATATTTTGTGGTGTCTTGCAATATTTGAAACATAGCACTCAAATAGTCATTTTTATCAATTATGACTGTACCTCCCCCTTGTCAGGTTTCAACACAACCTTATATAAGGCTATGCTGTATGCATGAAAATATTCATTCTGAAGAAGTCCTATGAGCAAAGGAAGAAAGTGCTTAATGTGTGATTAAAGGCTGTTGGATCTTTAGTAGTCTTCATTTATTCATTTGCTACTCTCTGCCTCATTCATTGTACTTGTGTTGTATTGTACATTTAGTAAAGTCATTAGAAAATTCTATAATTTGTCACAGTATTGTCGATATTTTAAATGTTAATTCCTGTGCAGGGTCTTAAAATGGTCCCTGTGGATTAATGTCCTACCCTGGTAAACAAAATCAAATAAGCAAATAGTATATACATACATTCATATTTGTCATTAACAGCTGACCTTTCTCATGCTGTTTCACTTACCAGAGAATCAAGCATAACTTATTTGAAATTTTTACACATTTTTTTCAATATTTTAAAACTGTGATTATGCGACCAGGCCACTTTTCATGCAACATTATATAAACTGAATAACCTAGTTACTTTATATTTGACTTGCTTGTGCATGCTTTCTTTGTACCAGTAAAGAACAAAAGTGTTCAATACCAGTTTGGTTTCTGTATCCTTATTTTTCCACTTAGCCTTATAATCTTATTTTTTAAATGTAATTTACCCTTTGTCTAACTTAGTTTCTCTTTGTTTTTCCCCCTGATAATGTTATTCTGCACACTCTTAGTAGTCTGTGAAGGAGAAGGTGTAGATATATCTCTCCTTACCTCCCCACCTACCCCACAATTTATCTCCTATTTTTATTTCCTTTCATTGTGTTACTATGCCTGAGTCTCTCCTGATTCTCTTGCACCCCTCCCCCATTCTCTTCCTCACCTATTAACACCTGCTGGCATGGCTGGTAGATATGGAGGTTCATAGGTTCATAGGTGTGTACTATGCTAACGGCCCTGGCATCGTGCTTCCCAACGTTAGTTCCCAGTGCCCCTATCGAGCAAGGCCACTGAAGTGATCCCTGGGGAGAACTTTCTATTGCCCATCCACTTGTGAAGATTTCTCTTGAAGAAGGCCAATGAAGTGCTCTGCTTGATGTGGATGGGAAGCTTGTTCCAGAGAATGGAGAGTCTCTCGGTTAGAAGCCTGTCCCTCCAGCATGTTCTTTTTATTGTGATAATGAGGTTGAGGTCCTTGGAGTGTGTGGCATGGAGGGATTGGGATTTCTTTAGATATAGCATATCTAACAGCTCTGGGTCAGATATGGCTTTGTAGGTCAAGCAGAGATTGCCTCTAAGCAAGTGATATGGAACAGAGTATAGCTGGAGTTTTTTGAGTCTATCCATGTAGGGCATGTGTTTAAGGCCTAAGACCCTCTTAGTGAGGTATTTTTGTTGCCTTTCCAGTTGTTGTAAGTGTCTAGTGAGGTACATGATGAATGGGGCATTGTATTCTATAATAGGTCTAATGAAGGATAAGTAGAGAAGGATTACAACCTCTTTCTTTCTGGAGGAAAAACCTTTTGTAATGAGATGTGCCACATAGAAGGACTTTCGGACCACAATGGCAAAGGAGAGGTTGCTGTCAACCTGTGTCCCCAGATCTCTTATCACTTTTTAAATCCCCTTGCCTACACTAACTACTCCGGTCCTCCGGGCGGTGTGTGGTCCCTTTTCAGCGTTGTGCTTGAGTCTGTGGCTGCCCTTTTTCAGCAACCTACAGCAGCAAGGAATCCCATCTGGAACAGGGAGGGACATCCACTGAAAAAACCCGTACGTGAAGTACCTAGTCTCTCCTTGTTGTGCTCCTCACAGTAGTGACAACAACCCAGTTATTTTTTCTTTTTTCAAAGTGCTTTGAGTTCAGGCTGCCTTTTTTCAGCAACCTAGCAAGGCAAAGGAATCCCATCTGAACAGGAGGGAACATCCAACTGGAAAACCGCACACGCGTCCTTAGTCTCTCTCCTGCTCTGTTCTCACATCTGTGTGACAGTTATTTTTTTTTTTTAGCCAGGCTGCTTGTGAGTTCAGGCTCAGCCCCCTAGCAAGGGCAAGGAATCCATCCCATGAGGGAGGAACACAGGACTGGAAATCCAACTGGAAAACCCTACGTGAAGTACCTAGTCTCTCCTCCTGCTGTCTGACAGTGTACAAACTCACCTCAAGGTGTATTTAATTACCTAGAGTGCTTTTATGTTGTACTATTTGTAAGGGCCAGCACACCCGTGGGCCTACCCACCTGCCTTATATTAAGGGCTTAATATAACAATTTTAACTTACTACTTTTTTTAATTTGCTATTCTCCCTTTAATTGCTAATCTCATGTAATTTCCAATATATTCCACTAGAGGCAAGAGAGAACCAGCCAAACTCCTGCCCTAGCCTGGCCAAACTCCTCTAGCCCTCCCTTGTACTCTTCTGCTCACAGTTACTCCTCCTTGTCTCCCCTACCTGTAATCTTACTACTCTTAACTACAGTTGCCTCTTAAAAATTAACCTGAATAACTGTAATATAATCACTTAACCTTTAAATAAAGAACTACACTTAAATCTCTACATAACCTACTACCACCTGACTTAACTCCCAGTTTTACCTACCTTTCCACTATTTGTAAAAACTAAACCCCTCTCTTTATAACTTATGTTACAACCAAAGAAAGTGCCTCTTTATAACAAAAACCTATGTTAAGTAGTCTCAACTTTCCTAACTACTACCCTCACTCCTCTCTTAATTGGCCCACAGTCTCTCTGTATACAGATCTGCTCTGCAGCCTCTCCTCACCCCACCTCCTCCCTCTCCTACCCCTCACCCAATTCCCACCCAACTCCCCACCTCCTAACCACAATTCCTAAAAACATCTCACTCTCCCAATTACACACTCCCCTTCTTTCCACCCTCCAAACCACCTCACCCCCCCCTTACATTTCCTCTTTGTATTTTACACTACCTATCAGAATTTTTTCCTCAATATCATATCCCTTTACCCTCTAAGTACCCCCCTCTACCCTACAACTTTACCATCCTTTCCTTAACCTCAATTATATTTTTACACTTCTTTTCACTTAGTAGTTCCTACAATGACCTCTCTCCTCCTTACCTTTCAATTCATAAAAAATCCACCTCCAATAACCCTCATCACCTTCCTTGAAACTTATAACATTTACCATTTCAAATCCCTACCTCAATCACTCCTTTGAAAAACCTCCAACTTCCTCCCACAACATTTCCCTTTCCAAACTCCCATACTCCACCACACTCAAACTAACTCCCAACCAACACCACTATTGTTCCCACTAACTACCATCCACAAATCTACATTAAACTTAACCCCTCCACTAATCAAACTCCATATAAAATCCTCAGTAAAAATAAATATTTCCTACCTAAATACCTTTACATCAAACCCTAAATCTAATAACTAATAAAAAACAAAAGAACCCCTAATCCAATCTAACCATTGGTCTCTACTAATCAAAAAATCCACCCCCTAAACAACCACTACCTTACCGATACTCACGACCTAACATTCCTAACCCTATCCAACAAAAACTAAAAAAAAACAAAAAAGACAAGATTCTAATTGACCTAAATATGATATACATTATAGAGACTAAAGACAAGACAGTAAAGAAACAAGGATATAGGACAATAAGACAAGACCAAAATAAAACTTTAGCAAAACAACCCACCTCAGCATAGTAAGTAAAAGTAAGGATTAATTACTTCAAAAGAAATTAACATAAAACTTCAAAGTCCTTATTATGTATGTTCACCTACCTCCTGGTAAATCGCTATATACTTATTGAGAAATTTTAAGCTCAACCTATTACTACACTACTATAGAATAATAATAGCCAAATTTAATAATAATACACCCTCACATATAACAACTAACCCTACCCTATTTATCAATACTTCAAAAACATTAATCAACTCTCACTTGGAACACTGATAAACCTACAACCCAAATTCAACCTTTCAGACACTATACTAACCTTATGTTAACAAAGTCATCAGCAAGAGACAACCTAGACTGATACAAATAAATAAACAGAATCAAAGTTACACACTAGGCAAAAACAAAAAAAAACACTCTAAACTGTATAATGTAGGTTACATTCGTATCTTAAAAAAAATAAGCTCTAACACACAACAAGGTATGGCACAAGTAATGAAACTAACCTCCAAAACAACTTATACCTAAACTCTAATTCCTGAACTAAACCCTAAAAACACTAGTACTTTCCTAGATGAACCAAACCTAAAAACCAGACAAAAAAAAGAAGTTTAAGCCTGCCTGCACCAAACCAGACAGAAAATGAAAACTTTAGAGCCCCCCAAGTTCTAAAAGCAGCCAAACAAACAAAAGTTACAGAAAAAAAAGCTAAGGGCTTTCTAAAGAAAACTACCAGCAAAAAACAAATGCAACAGACAAACAGAAATAATAAAATAATTAAAAAAAAAAAACAAAAATCACAGAAATAACTAAGAAAAGTTACAAAAAATAAAAAAAAACACACTAAACAACAGCCAAATGTTCAAAATATAAAAACAAAAAAACAAAACCCAAACTGCAATAACCTACCCTACCCAGTCTCCAGAATAACACAACACACCCCCCAAAACTACAACATCTCACAATTCTTCTTCACCCAAACCATACAATCTTCCAACATTCCATCTGAAACCCATCTCAACCATTCTCTTCCACCACCATATACTAAAGCTTCCAAAACAACTCCTGAACTTTCCACACCATCTCTTTATCTGAAAAATACTCAAAAAAAAGCACCTTGTAAAATTTCCACTGAAATAAAACCATCAAATATAGAAGGAATAAGCAGCCATAATTTTTTCCCATCAGCATCCCTATAAAAAGCAATCTTACCAAAGAAGTCCCATTTCCATCCTATTCCAACCAACCATCCCATAAGGAATAGTTCCAAACATCTGTATTATCTCCCATATTATTCACCTACACAAAGGTTAACCATTTATCTCAACAAAACATCATATTAAAATAAATCTATCACAACTTTTAAAACATTTATCTCAACACAACACACAACATATTTTACTGTCAGCATTTTACACCATCCCATAGCAGCACAACCAATGGTCTATGCTTTACAAATTGCTAGTCAAGAACATGTATAAACAACAACTCCACATTTCTGCATGTCTATTTGACCACTTTGACTGACTTTTCTGCACCCTTCCCTTCTTCATTAAATTACCCATAGGCACTAACACTCTCTTGCACCAATTCTTCTCCATCCCTTTTACCCTCGGTGCTGTTCAAGTTCTTACCTCTAAATAAATATTCATCCCCTTCTACGTTACACTATCATCTTCATGTAGCCCTTCCACCTGTCCACACCTTTCAGCTCATAGATAGTCTACCTGCTCTTAGCAGCTATCAACTTTCCCACCTGCATTCAATATCCACATGCCACCCTGCAATGCTCACATAACTCCCTCCCCTGATATGCCTTCTGCCTCTCAATTCAGAAAATTCTAACTAAATGAATTCTTTTCCACCAATTAAAACACTGTGTTCAATGCCAAAAACTCAAACTCCTCTCACACCCACTCATCCATTCCACTCCCAAATATTCAATCCTCTCTCCTCCATCCTATTGTCAACTCCATATTTGACAACACCAAAATAAAGTGCAATAAACATTATTGACAATAACCTTACATTTGACAGCCACATAAATAACACCATCAAAACTGTCAATAGAAAAAACACTCCACATATAGAATAAACTCTTTCCTAACACCAATAGCCAGAAAAATCTCTAGCTAAAACTAATTAATTCACGCAAAATTTTCATTCCTATTTTAATATACACTAATTAACTCAAAAATAATCTCATCAAACTAGCTAATAAATAATTAACCACCCTACTAGGCCTCGAAATCCTAACATTGCTTTCCAACTCTTGAAACTTTTCTAGCTGAACTCACCATTGTTCAAACTCACAACACCCAGGCAAGTTCCAATTCCAAACCAATTTAGACCTAATTAACTCACCAACAGCACTCAGATACACTCTTCATCATCCAGACCTACTAAAATCCAAATTCATAACTCCCCTTCCAACTCTGGCTCAAAAATGGTGCTCACTATCACTTTGAAAGTTTCACTGCCTTCCCAACCTGTGGGGCAAAGAAACTCTCAAACTATCAAAAACCTAACTTAAATTTCCCAACTGCCCAATTTCAACAACTCCAAAATTCACTAACCTAACCCTCACAAAACACTCTAAATGCTTACCCTGAAACCAAACTTCTCCTTCTGATATACATTTCTGTGAACTACTACTATTTCTTTCACTGAATTTATTTCTCTTGAAATTTCTACTATTCTTGAACACTTGTGTAATTACACCTTTCAACATATTGTTTTATCCACTCTAATCTAACCCATGCTATACATTCTATCCTTATCCCGGCTGCATAAATTTATATTCTGTGTATATTCTGATTTTGCTTTTTTAAATGCCTACATTACTCCTTTAATTATTCAAAATTTCTATTTTAATATTAACTTCCTGCTTTAATTTTTTTAATTTTTAATTACTTTTAATTTTAATTGAATAATTGATTTTAATTTTATTTTGTTTTTTTTTTAATTTTTTTAATTTTTTTTTTAATTTTTAATTTTTTTTTATTTTTTTTTATTTTTAAATTTTTTTTTTTTTTTTTTTATAAATACTTCAGTGATCAGTGGACTACTGCCAATGTGGTAGTTCATGGGTACTGAGTTTTTCCCAAAGGGAATGACAATGCACTTTTTGGCATCGAGCTTTAGCCATGGATCTGGCACCAATCATTGGTCTCAGTGTGGCCTTTTTGTAGAATGTCTAAATCAGTTGGTGAATCAATAATGGCACCCAGTTTGCAATCATCAGTGAACTTGGTAAGCCATAGTCCCTTTGTATTGGCTTGAACTTCAGAGAAGTAGATGCCAAACAGGAGAGGACCTAGGACTGATTCCTGTGGGACTCCAATTGTAACTTGTCGGTAGCCAGATTTGGAGTCCGCTACTTTGACAGTGTGGGTTCTATCAGTGAGCCAGTTGGCAACCCATCTTCCTGACCTTATTATAGTAGGAGGTAAGAGCTGGAGGTCATGGCTACCATCCAGTAATGGTCAGGATATTTGTATCATGTTCCCCTCTGTTGTCCAGAAAGCATTGTATATTCTCACTATGCTAGACTCAGTGCAACTGCTTTTATCTGCAATCTGCAATTTTAGCTAGACTGTACAGGGAGTCCTCAGGGATTGTGGTACATAGAGTTCCAAGCAGCAAGTGCTGCAGGGCTCTTATAGCCAGAATTTATAAACACTTTGCCTAAGGAATGGGTAAAACAACATTATGTGTTCACTTTCTATCCCTCCCTGGTTGGTTCTTCCAGTTCTTGGATCCCTAACTTTACACCTGTGATCTAGGGTATAGCTAAGGCCAAACTTCTATACTCTGAGCTGCAAAGTTAATCTTTTCTCATAAGAAATTGAGAAAGCAACAAAATATGTGCAGGAAATCAAAGACCACTTTATTTTATCATGTTTATCTCATCAAGAAGGAAATCTTCATCAGAAAAAAATGCCCATTCCCAAAGTTCACTTACATATCACAAAAACAGGAAATGGCATAATTGTTGGTGCAATGAACATTGTTTCCTTCTTCAAAAATATGTTAAGAAAAACATAATTATCTAGTTGCTCTTGTAGTTGCTCTTTGCTTTAATGCACTAGTTATTGATATATTATCATTCAAATGGGAAGGGCGGATATGAGCCCCCAACTTAATTGCCATAAAAACTGTCCATGTTCAAAAGAATTTTCCAAATAGGCACCTCTCATAGCAGACTTAACCTTCTCCAGCTGTGTATTTTTCATGTATCATTTGTTGACTAGGTTAGGTCCACCAGGCTAGTAGTCTCTCTTTAGTGGAAACCAATGGTGCTATTTCTATGCCAAGGAAAACGTTGGCCAGGAAATCAAGCTTTGAGTAGTCTTTTTGATAGGTGCCATGGGATGTTTTACATCCACCTTTGCTTCCAACAGCTCAAGCAGATGTGATCTTAGTTTAATGCCTCATCTGAAGGACAACACACTCAGGAGTGCAACATTCCCTTAATGCTGCACTGCAGTGCCAGCAATCGAATCTCCTTGACTGCAAACCTTCTGATAATCTAGCACCATAGGCAAGTTTACTGACAATTACACCACTGACAATTCTCATGGATCTCCTGATTTAGAATAAGAAATGGAGCTTATACTGTTTTCAAAGGTATGAAGAATGTGTAACTGCAAAGGCTGCCATTGTTTAATAAATGAGATGTTTGTTTTGTGAAGGCTATTGTGTTGTTGGCAAGGATTTCTGAGTGTAGGATTCAGTCTGAAAATAACTAATAAGGTAATATATACATTCCAAAGGAGAAAAACATTAATGCTACTAGTATTATTTGTTTTATGCAGATGTCATCATTATTTGTTCAGTCTTTCCTCTATGAAAATTGTATAATATATTATGAATATATTGTTTTTAAATCATGCTAAGAATCATTTGTAGTTGTTTCATAGCTATGCATGATTTTATTATAGCAGTTTTCTGGGGTAGCTAAAACATGAGCACGTAGTTCCTTGGGAGGATGTAACAAACGAATTAACAAATATGGTATGTATCCAGTCGTGTCTTGTAAGCCTTCTTCCCTAAGGTTTTACTTTCTCAGTTTTATTGTTTCTAACCTTGTTTCAAAAAAATTATGCATGAAGGAACATAAAGTACATGACAGGGATTTACATTTTTTTTTGCAGGTCAAGCTGTAGTGGAATTCCTCAGTGTCTTAACAAGTCACTGAGTGGTGATATTTATGAGGTACACATAAACAGAGCAGTTTAACATGGATTATTAAATATAGAATGCCCTGCTGCATAATTCATGATTACAATATGTGGAAGGAGTAGGCGAGTGTTTTAGAATACGAGGGATTATAAAGAATGTCAACATAAAGGACATTGTTTGACTTTCTACATACATTTTGTTTGTTTAAATAGCAGAAGAGTGGTGTTTCTTGTCAAGGCACTGCTGCAAGACTGTCCCGTAGCATTTATTTTCAAAGAATTAAATGGTTATAACTGCCTCACCACTTTTATTATGCATATCCAGAGGTGTTTTTATGATTAATAGCTTTCTGTTTGATGGTTGTGATTTCCATTTATCTTTTTTTTAACTTTTTACTATCAACGGCTATTCCTGAAAATGTGGCTGTAAGCACAATATGCGAGTTGATTATAATCAATTCAGCAGAATATAAAAATAGATAATACACAATGTATATCGGAATTCAGTATTTTGTTATGTTTTTCACTTCAGTTTTCTGCAGAACTCCGTAATTTTGAACAATCTTGAACTGCCGCATCACACTTCTGTTACTGCAGGTCTGTTGATTCTGAGCCCCACATTATAGGTTTCATTTTATGAATTACAGTTAGACTGATGTCCTCAGAATTTAACAGGACCACAGGTGGTTTTTGATGCATGCTGGCTCATATTAATTACTAAAGAAACATTTGTCATTGTCAAATATTTGCTTGCTTATACTTGCTATATATCTCACACTGATAGCATGGAGGCTGCAATTAAATTAAGGACACGAGCTGTGACTGTGAAGGTGCCATAACTGAAAAATTGAAAGAGCCATACATGGCATTATCATTGTTTTGTGTGCTTCTGAATTTTCAAAACAGGCATCTTTTGCCAACAGTTGAACGTGTTAAGTGTCATTAACGAAAAGTTTCCCAATGTGCAGTACTGATGAGAAAACATATTTTGGATAGCATTTTAATAATATCATATGGCATATTTTATGGGAAGATAAAACAGGATATATAGTTTTGGAAAGATATTTAGGAAAAATGCATGCCATATTTTGTGTATATTGGAGTAAAATTATGTATTTCTTTCTGAAAGTGTCTTAATAAAAGTAATAGCAGAAAGAGCACAGTTAAGTTTATGTTCAGGATTCAAGCTTGTTTGTGGTATACAATCTATACATTAATTAATTTTATTTGGGTGTTTGCTGTGAGGATTCACAAAAATATTATGATGGTTGCTGATCTGTGCATCTTTTGATGGAAAGTACTATATGAGTTTGGGGTTACTGACCTCACATTTACTAAGTAATGAAGAAGGTATCTTGCCGAATCATGATTCAAAAGAACCTTTATTTTATTTAAATCTGTTAACCAAGGTAGTGCACTGATCTCTGTGAACCTTTTTTTTACTCATCCTGGGAGTACTGTCTGGTTAATTGGCTCAGAGTCATACAGATAGGCAATGGAGGCTGAGAGGATCTAACCTTGAACAACTGGGCCATGGGAAACAGGCCATTAACAGTTCCTTAATCCTTAATAGTTGTTGAAAAAAGTCCACATAATATGGTAACAAGTATAACTAAGTTCCATACTATTGAGGGGCATTATTACAATCCTGGGTACATCATAATGTCATTGTTACATAAGATACAATTCTCTTATTTTGCTGTTTTAGACGATCAGTGATGTAATCTATTTCTTTTAATTATTTTAATTGGTAATGCAAAGTAGTAAACTAACCAAAAAATAACAGTTCTAACATGATAAAAAACAGGAAGGAATTTAGTTTGTCAGACTTCTTATTACAAAAATGTAGCTAATGATTTGACAGCTTGCTGAATGCAGTTTTTGTGACATCAACCATCCTTATTGTAGTATTAGCTTGTGGCAATAATCATCAGCTATTATGGGCTAGGCCTGATAATAGCTGGACTAGATGGTAACATATTTCCTTGAGCTGTGCATGCAGTTGTGAGTACTCCATGGCATATAGGATACCTATGCATAAATGAAACATTTTAAAGATAAGTTTTACATGCAAAACCCATTCCTAAACTACTTGAAAACAGGACTTACTAGAATACATTCTATTGCTCTGCAGGTTCTTAGTCAGGGAAGCTTGTGCTGTGATAGCCAGAAGCTACCATTCTTTTTTCATGTGGGTGGTTTGAGCAGCCATTGTGTTTTTAGCTGAATGATGCCATTTTGAGTTCAAGTAGCCTGCCTTCCACTTTTCCTTCCTCACAAATATAATTTGTAAACTAGAAGGAAGGCCAGACTACGTGGGGAGAATCCATGTGTTAAACTGGTCTGGAAGAGAGCTACTGAGGCTAGTCTGGAGTTAAATGCATCAAAGCAGAATAAAATGAACTACTTATGTTCTAATGCTTAAGATAACAAAAAATATGCCACTGCAAGGAGTCAATATAACAAATCTGGATCAGAAATCACTGTGGAAGGCAGATGAGGTGGGGAACAAAAAGGCTGGGTAGATTCATTTTGTAAGTGGGGTAATGTCTGGGTGACAGTTGAGGCTATAGGCATAGGATAGTGATGTTTTAGGATGGGAGACAGGCAGAGTACTTCGGGAAAATGGGCAGAAGGTAAAAGGAAATGAGAGAGAAACAGGCCAAGAGAGGTTAGGCTAATTAGGAATAATGTGGTTGAGGTATAATTATTCTAGAAGGAGAACAGGTACAACTTAAAACTTTATAATGGGACACTGGAATTGTTGTAACAAGTGAGCTTTGTATACCAAGTGGTCTAAGGAGGCAATGCAGTTGGAAACAAAAGAAGTAAAGCATGTCAGAAGCAGACATAAAAAAACAACTGGTGCCATCATCCCTTTTGGGAAAAATCCAGTTCCCATAAATTACCACATTGATGGTAGTCCACTGAACACAGAAGGCGTTATAGGAGATCTGGGAACACAGGTTGACATCAACCTCTCTTTTGACCACCACATTGCCACTGTGGTCAGAAAGCCCTTCTATGTGGCACATCTCATTACTAAAGGTTTTGCATCCAGGAAGAAAGAGGTCATTGTCTCCCTCTACTCTTCCCTCATTAGGCCAATCATCGAGTACAATGCCCCATTTGGTATGAATCATACTAGACACCTGCAACAACTGGAGAGGCTGCAAAAGTACTTCACAAAGAGGATTCTAGGCCTTACACACTTGTCCTGCATAGACAAACTCAAAAAACTCCAACAATTCTCTGTCTCATATCCCCTACTTAGAGGTGATATCTGCTTGACTTAGAAAGCAGTTCTGTTAAAAATGCTACATCTAAAGAAATCCAAATCCCTCCGCACCACACGCTCCAGAGACCTCAACCTCATTACTGCAATCAACAGAACATGCTGGAGGGACAGGTTCATAACCCAGAGACTGCTCATGCTATGGAATAGACTTCCCATACATGTCAAACAGAGCACCTCACTGGCCCTCTTCAAGAGAAATCTTGATGAGTGGATGGCAAATAAAAAAATTCACCCCGGGGAGCACTCCAGTGGCTATACTTGACAGAGACACTGGGAACTAAGGTTGGGTGGCATGATGCCAGGGTAATCCTGTGGGCTAGGCTTGTAAAGGCTCCAGGGCCATTAGCCTAGTACACACCTATGAACCTATGAAAACAAACTGATGAAGCAATCGGTATTTGGTGTGAGAAAGTGTCGGAACAACTTGGCAGTTAATGACAGGATGGGAGGAATAGGGGAACCATCAGCAGCTGGAGAATAAGTAATAAGTGAGCTAGGCAATGTCATGTTGAATTAAACCTTTCTATCTGTAGTGGTATGTTAGAAAGCAAAGGAAGGATGTGACAGTAGAGATGGCTGCAGACATGCTGGAACTGCTGGGAATGGAAAGACACTAGTCAGTACATCAGGAGGACAAGGGAAGGACCTCATATTGTGCTCCATGGAGAGGCTAGTCGAAACCCAATGAACTAGTGATGGTGATTATTATTTATTTATGTATTTATGAGGATTTTTACCTTATTGTTCCAAACGGAGTGAAATGTTTTATATATGAGAATTAATGCAAGTGCAGAAGAAGTGATAATGATAAAAGCAGCACAACCCACACAAGAGTTATGACAATTTTATCCTTATTCACTAGAGGGTTAAATATTACTGAGCACTGAGTTACAACTGATACATGTATAGTCTCTCATCTCTTTTCTCTTTGGTTTCACCCTATTACTTCTAAAAGTGATGGATACTTTGAGAGATATGCTAGTGTGTTTATGAGGGATCTATTTGAGTTATTCATTCATTTATTTATCTAAATTTGTTTAGCAGGTTAGAACACTGATTAAAGAATGACAAATTACAGGATGTGAGATTTGGAACGCAATTTCAAAGTCTGAAGTTAAGCATTTTGCTTCTAATATGCTTCTGTATCCTTCAGGTGTTACCTTGTCTTTCCCATGCCTTGGCTAATATTCCACACACTTGTCAAAGGGCTCAGGCATCATGTTATCTTTGTGGCTATCCCATTCTCTTTCTGTTTTCCCTGTTCTTGAAAAGCCTGAGGGAATGTTGTCTTGAAAACAACTTGAGTATCTGGTTATTTCTTTAAGAACCTTGAGAATTAGAATCGATTCCCATTCCTATGCCTGTCTACTCACCTCAAGATCAGTTGTTGTTGTGTCTTTCAGCTTTTCCCGGTTAGGGGTCGCCACAGCGGAACTCCAGTCCACTAATGACTGGCAGTAGATTTTTACATGCCGAGTTGCCAGCCCTGATGCACAACCTTCAACGAAGGTACGCCCATTCACGCATGTCTCCACACAGAAGATGCTCTCGCTGAGAATCGAACCAGACAGCATCTTGCTGTGAGGCGACAATGCTACCGCAACACCACCACCGCAGTTCAGTATTATATTAATAAACTATTATATTAATAAGTGACCTCTCTGTCATTACTTCCTGCAGACCCTCAGCTCAACACATCCCATTGTAGACAAAAGCTAAGCATGAAAACTCAAATCATATTTTTCTCATAAATCTCTTCCTAGTGGCTTTCATACCTTCCTTCTCCATTAAGCCCTTCAGTAACCTTAAAATCATAAACAACTTACTTACAAAGACAAGTCAGCACTTGGTCAAAGCACTGTTTGCCTACTCTGTAACTATATGCAATATGGTGGAGAATCCAGTCTGCTAAAGCACTTGTAATAGGAAAGTAACACAGCTGTAAGGACTTTCTAAATACTATGTGTATATGCCGGAGAATACAGTGTGACATATTGTGTTCAATATTAACATAACAGGAAGCTGAGTGAGCACTTGCTCCAAAGACAAATACATACTGCAGAAGTGCCTAGGTGGCCTATGTCTAAGGCTGGCTATGTAGGTAATTCTGCAGGTGCACCTGGGACTATGAGAAGGCACATAGACAAACAGAGGAAACACAAAAACCCAGAGGCATAGCTGTCCTGTGTTGAAGGTGTTGAATGCATGAGCAGTCAGTAGTGCAGTTCTGAATACAAATACTGCATTTGTGTTTACAGTTTTTGTGGTGATCAATTACCAAAAGTTCTTTTTTTTTGTCCTCAGGTATGAGAGGACTTTTTTGGTCCTCAACTTAAACTCTTATAGTTGAGGGTGAGCCCTATCAGGGAGCAGCACAATGTGACAAACTAAAAAGATATGGTTCTTCATGCATCTCGATTTGTGCACATGTGCAAATTTGTGACAATATAGGAAAACAAGCAAGCATCTTTAAAGGGCCCACTGCAATGTTTAAATATTATTTTGGACCATAAAAAGATTTGAAATAGGTATATTGATCAGTGGGGGAAAAGGGGCAGTAAGGAGAGGACACATGCAAAGGGAATAGGGGAAGTAAGGAAGAGGGAGAGGAGAATGGTGCACTTTTTTGGGTAGGTGTCCATTTTTTATTTAAGAAGGGAAGCTGGGGAAAGAGTTAAAGTGAAGATAAAGGCATGGTAAGAGGTTATGAGTCTCAAGCAAGGGGATATGCACAAATGTAAAACTGAGGCAACGATTACAGAGGAGGTGTTGACACACTCTGAGAAGTGGGAGCAACAGTGGAATTAGGGGCACATAAACAAAGGGAGGAGGACACTGGTGATGTGAAAGACTGGCCACAGCCTCCCAGGATGGGGGCACACTAGGATGCCTACCCAGTAAGAGGTCAGACAATGCACCTAGTCATCTTCTCTGGCAGGTTTATTGTTACCACCCCACCATCAAATAAGATCGTCTTTTGGGACTTCACCAGGCAAACTTGTAGAAGATCTCTGCATAATTCCCGACAGTCCCCTACAAATTGACCCACCTGAGAGGGCTACTGTATTCACTGGTGACATTTACCAGTACCTAAACAGCTGGATAGAAAAGTCAATACCAGTCTACATTAAATATATTTGTAAATTCAAGAATAAACATTTCTGGTGGAACTCCCTTAATAAAATCTTGTTTTGTTTGTTTGGCATTTGTTTACCAGGAGTATCAAAATGGTTAAAGCCCTTTTTTTGAATAGGCTTGTGCATACCTCTCAACCTCTTAGTGCATGAAATCTGGACAAAGCCTAACAAAATGGCGGGATAAAGGGCCAAAAATAGGGACATATTTTAAATATTGCTCTTATAAACTTAGAAAGTTGTTAAAGTAACATGGTTTGTGTTAACATACATTTTCTGAAGGATTTGAAGCTGAAACTCAAATGTATGCCATTATTTGTTGACTTCAATCCTCAGATCATCCCAGTGATTTGTCAGAAAACGACAAATTTCATGAGGACCAAACCAAAAATATGAGACAAAAATCTGGGCAGTTGAGAGGTATGGGCTTGGGGAGATGGGGTCCAGAAAAAAATACAAACAATGATAAAAATATATATGTTATCACTGCCAGTTGTTTTTCATATATACAAAATGTTATAAGTAGAGAACATAAGATGCTATTCCCAGAACGCTGTTATATTATAAGCACTCACAAGTCTTTTTTGACATGTCAGTAGTGTAAATTTAAGCTCTGGAGCCATATTTGTCATTGTGCTAATGTTGAAAGAAATGAAGAAGAATGGAGGTTGAGCTGAAAGTTTAGATAGTGACAGAGTGGATGATATAGACAGCCAGTTAGTGCAGAATAGGAGAGTAAAGGAGTACAGGTGCGGTATTAGGTACAGTTGGACATTGACATGAAGTGGGGGCATTGTTAGAGAGGACTACTGTGGATTTAATCTAGAGTAACTGTTACAGACTGAGTACAGAGGGCAGAAGAGCAGGCTGGACAAGTATGTCAGAAAGGAGCTGGGAGGGGGGGTTGTAGGTTAAAGGATAACAGAGGGGGAAGATTAATGGTGAAAAGGTAGGAGCAAAAGAGTAGGGTTAACTGAGTTAGAGTAGCTAGTTTACCAAGAGAAGGCAGATTGTATATAACTCATTTAGAATGCTAGGGGTGGGCATGTTTTTTTTTCGTAACCAGGGGTTAAGTAGGTGGATAGCCATGTGTTCATCAAGTACAACTTAATTAAACTTATAACAAAAGAAGCAAAATAATGAAAAGTTGTAAGAAATCCCTATCCCCTTATCCCAGGACCACACTGAAACATACTTCAAGGTCCTAACTATTATTAGAAAATGTAAATCAGAGTAAAAGTATATGGTTTCTATAGATACCAAAGAAAACTACAAATCTTTCTTCAGTTGTGTTAGGAAATTAAGAAATAATGTCACCAATACACTGTAATTATATCATCTGTAATGATATCATGTATTACAATCCTATGGATAAAACCAGTGTATTTGTAGACATATTTAGTGCTAATTATACCCTATCTACCTAGATTATTGCTACTAGTAACCAAGAAAATGTTAACAAGACTTCTATGGGACCAGACCACATACCAGGCTGCATTCCTATCAGTGCCAATGCGCACTATCTGAGCCTCTGCTTAAAACGTTCAACCTCAGCCTATCCACAACGTCTGTGACTAATGTATGGAAGAAGGCAACTGTGATTGCCCTACACAAGAGTGGTCCCTGTACAGATCTTTACAGTTATAGGCCCATCAGACTCACCAGCCTTATATGCAAAGCCATGGAATGTATCATGGCAGAACTCATTTATGCAGATGCAAGAATTCTAACTGATCTAGACCCCAGTCAGTATGGTAAATAAAGATCCTGTCTAGTGAACCTACTAAACTTATTTAAAATGGTTACAGAGGCTATGGACAGTGGTCACTTAGTGCACACTGCTTATATTGATCTGTCTAAGGCTTTTGACACAATGCCCCATACTGGTGTTTTTAAAAAATTAGACAAACTTAAAGTAAAATTCTATGTTATCTACTGGATTGCAAAACGGCTATTGGATAGATTCCAGGTTGTGAAAGTTGCAGGTACCCTTTCTGAATTTAAAATTGTAACTAGTGGGGCTCCACAGGGATCGGTGCTTTGCTTTACAGACATCAAATCCAATATTCCAGAAGCGTGGTTGACCACGTTTAGTGATGACTGTAAGTTGGACACTGTTATCCACTCATCCACTGTTACTAAACAGCTCCAGCAAGTGCTGGAATCTGCATATACCTGGTGTATAGAAACTGTTCTAAAAAGCTGTTTCTACCCCATATGTTATAAATGGTACTCCTCTTCAGACAGACAAGGTCATAAGAGACCACAGTATTTATGTGGACAATTCTCTTTCATTCGATCAGCACATTTGCATTATAGTTAGGAAATCCTTTTATCAGGCCCAGTTAATTTCCAAGGGGAATATCTTCGTGATCCAAAGAAGTCATCCTGTCACTGTACTCTTACCTTATTAGACCTACCATCAATTAGAAAAGGTGCAAAGATGCCATATTAAGAAAATGAAAGGCCTTAATTGCTTCATTGATCCCTAAAGATTAGAAAAATTCCCTTCATATTGATTAGCCTACAGGCTGTTCTAAGTTGGCCTAGATGTCACTTTCTGAGCCACGAGGTTCGTAATACTATTTGGCCTTCTATTTCTTTGCAAAACTAATGGCTTTGCAAACACACTCACTAAGGACCTACCTAAATCCACACTACAAATAAACAAGAATCTTGGAGCGATAGGGTCTTAACTCAATACACTCCAAGCCTGTGGAATAAATTGCCACTACAGGTCAAAAAAGTTCTGCTTTGACTACTTTTAAGGTAGTCTTGATGATTGGATGGGTCGACACAAATTTACACCAGGGTTGTCATACACAGTCTTGTTCAACTTGGGAGGTGAGCACTATTAAGTGCTTCAAAACGGTGGCATGAACTTTTAAATCTATCTACTTAAAGGTGTAAATAGCCAGTCATCAAATCATCCTTGTGATCACTTGAAACACTGAGGAGATAAATGGATATTACCAGAGCTACTGGTATTATTTCCATGAGTTGTCTCATTTTAGGGGAAAACTGGATAAAGGGGGAAAGCCTGCACTGGCATTACTAACAGAAAAGACCAGTTTCCCCTTTAACTCAGAATACTGATGAAAGTACTAAGAACTTATTTATTTATTTTATTTTATTTTATTTCAGTTTGATTACCGGGGCGTCCACTGGGCATTGGTAGCCCGTTTTCAGTGGAGGCCCGGGGAGAAAAGCTCCAAAACAAGGAATTTCAGCAATTCAAATATTATGTTTACTAAAATGAAATCAATTAACATGGAAAGTTAATGGGTAGTCTGAATAACTAAAAAAAAAAACAGGTAGTTACAACAGAAAGAAATACAACAATTTCAATTTTTAGTTTGGTACGAAAGGCATCACATGAGTAATACATGTTTTACTATGTTGTTCACTAAGTGTAATATGTTGTTCACTAAGTGTAATATGTTGTTCACTAAGTGTAATATGCTGTTCACTAAGTGTAATATGCTGTTCACTAAGTGTAATATGTTGTTCGCTAGGTGTAATATGTTGTTCACTAAGTGTAATATGCTGTTCACTAAGCGTAATATGTTGTTCACTAAGTGTAATACTTTAGAAAGGAATAAGAAGCAGAGTAGGAGGAGGTTAGTCTGGGGCGAATGGAGTAGAAAGCTTAGGGTTTATAGGCAGAAGAGTGCAGTTGCAAATTCTGTTTTGAAAAAGGTAGGAATGAAGCTGGTTTTTGAAGTTATTTATGTTGGTACATTTCCTAAGTGACAACGGCAGGGCATTCCATTTTTTAGCAAGGGTAAAGGATAAGAGAAGCTGGCCAGCAGGGCGCTGGGGTTTATTAACAGTGATTAGGTTTTGTTGAGAAGATCTAAGTGGTCTAGGGGGGGTATAGGGGAGTAGAATGTAAGAAAGAGCAGGGCAGTTAGAGGGGTTTTGAAACAGCGTGAAGGCTGTGGTGAGTTGGAGGAGGTTAAGTTGATTGGGAAGTTCATGCCAGTTAAGGGAGTGAAGGGAGGAGCATTGATGTGAAGAAGATTTGGCGTTAGTTGCAAATTTAGCGACTTTGTTATAGCATAACTCTAGTTTGGTGGTAAGAGAGGATGAGATATTAGTGAGCAGGGGGGCACCGTATAGGAGGGTTGGAAGGAGGAAGGTGGAAGCAAGGGTTAGTCTAGAATGAGGAGAGAGGAAGTGATTGTTTCTATACAGTAGACCCAGTTTTATATGTGTTTTTTTGATGTTTAGTAGGATGTGGGAATTAAATTTTAGTTGATCGTCGATTGTGACACCAAGAAGTTTGGTGGAGGGTACGATCTCAATGGAGGAGTTGTTGAGGCTGGAAATTTGAAATGAGTTTTTGTCAAGGGAGGAGGATTTAGATGGAGAGAAAAGGAGTATTTTAGTTTTGTTGGCATTTAGAGAGAGGTGATTTTGTAACATCCAGTTTTCAGTGGTAGAGAAGGCACTTTGAGTTAGGGCTTGGAGGTCTGTTAGGTTGGGGGCAGAGCATATCAAAGTAGAGTCGTCAGCATATTGTACAATTTTTGTGTTAGGGATGGCTTTGTAGAAATCATTTCTGAAGATATTGAGTAGTAGTGGGCCAAGTATGGAACCCTGAGGAACTCCTGTAGGGGCCCCATTTTACAGCTTGGGATCTGTTAGAAAAGTAGCTGGAGAACCAGGAAAGGGATTCAGGGCAAAGGTTGAGGTTAGATAGGTGATTTAGAAGGTGGGTGTGAGAGATGGTATCAAAAGCTTTAGATAAGTCTAGTAGGACAGTGGATACTAAATTACCGGAGTCACGGGCAGAGTTGACTGAGTGTAGAAAGGAGAGGAGGGCAGTATTTGTGCTATGACCTGGGCGGAAACCGTGTTGGGTAGGAGAGAGAAGGTGGTGCTTAGTAAGGAATGACAGGAGTTGTAGGTGGATACATTTTTCTAGAATTTTGGATATAGGGGAGAGAATGGCTATAGGGTGGAAATTTGAGACAGAACAGTTTTTGCCACCTTTGTGGAGGGGTAGGATGTAAGCGCTATGCCATAGTAAGGGAACGTAGGATTCAAGTAATGATCTATTAATTAGGATGCTGATAGGAAGAGCAATAGAGTCAGAAGCAATTTTTAGGAAGGCAGATGGGATGTTATCGGGGGCATTGGAGCAAGGTTTTAGTTTTTGAAGGAGTTTCTTTATTTGGTCGGTAGATACTGGTTGCAGTTTGAAAGGGGGGGGGTAAGAACAGTTTAATGAAGACTGAGTACTGGCAGGGGAGAGGTGATTGTTGGGAAATGTTTTAGTTAGCTCAGCAATGGTAGAGGTGAAGAAGGAATTAAATAGAGAAGCAATTTCGGGGTCGGTTTTGCTGGTGTCTGGACAGGGGCTATTTTTAGTACCTGGTCTGAGGAGTGAATTGATGGAATTCCAGAATTGTTTTGGGTTTCTAGCATGGTTTTCTTGAAGTTGGATGTAGTAAGACGTCTTGTCTTTAATGATTTGTTTTTTGGTTAGGTTTCTTAACTGCTTATATTTAAGGAGTATTTCAGGTTGTTTGTGTTTATGGTAAGTTTTCCAGGTTTTGTCTCTTTGGAGCATTAACTTTTTTGTATTTTTGGTGAGCCAAGGGGATGTTTTAGCTTTAACTCTTATAAGTCTAGTTGCGGCTTGGGAGTTAAGGACGGCTAAGAATGTTGAATTAAAGTAGTGGACGGCTTCATCTAGTGGTAATAGTTTTAGAGGTTTCCAGTTGGAGAGTTTAAGTGAGTCAGAGAAGGAAGTAGGGTTAAAGTTAGAGAGGTTCCGAGTATGAGTGTAGTGGTGGGAGTGGGGAGGGGAGGAGGTAGCTCGTATAGCATAGGCAGGGAGGTGGTCTCCTAAGGGGTCTGGAGAAGTGTCAGATTTTATAACTTTATTTGGATGAGATACGAGAATCCAATCAAGTATGGAGCCAGGAGGATTTGCTTTGTTTGGTCTGGTTATGGAGTTAATGAGTTGGGAGAAATTAAATAGGTTAATGATTATTGAGGGATTTTGGTTAGAGATTTTGCCCCAATCGATATTTACATCACCCAAAATGAAGGTTTCTAGATTAATATTAGAAGAAGTCCAGGAGAGGATGTCTTCTAGAGTATTAGTATTGTTGCCTGGAGGGATGTAGAGACAGATGATGCAGATAGTTTTATGGCTGTTCATATTTAGAAGGCCGATAACCAGTTCAGTGTTATGAAATGATGGAATAGGGTTTGGGTAGGGAGTAATTGACAAGAGGTTGGAGTAGATTAGAGCAACACCACCACCACCTCTTTTATTAGGTCGATCGGACCGTAGAGAATGGAATCCTGGGGATAGGAATTCAGAGTCATTAATATGAGGTTTTAGCCAGGTTTCAGTTATAGCTGCTATATCAGGGGAGTTATGGTTAAGCCAGGCATGGAAGAGGGATAAAACAATTAAAATAATCCACAAAAAAGAAACCAAACCATAAACAGCAAGGAAGAGGCTAACATAAGCAGCAGCAAGAGCTGGGACAAGACTTCAGCAAACACGTAGCAAAAATGAACCACGACCACAGCAAATAGCGTAATAATCTTTACTCCATACACGCTTTCGTAAAAACTTCTTCAGAATACATGACAACAGTTAAAACACTATTTAAATACCCCATACTTAATGAACAACCAATTATCCAATAAAAATAATTAGATTCATTTAAAGACACAATCTAAATAAAAAATTCTGTTATAATATTTTTATCTATGCTTAATTTTTTATTTTTCAAAAAACATTTAATATTAATAGAGTCATTAAGACCCGGGGGTCGATCGGATCTCAGTTTGATCTGCCACAAGGTCTCCCTTTGCTCAACAAAGTTCCTGAAATCGCCCCCCCTAAGGTCTGAATGACAAACTTCTAAAACTGAGAAAAGAAATTTCTTAAAATTAGGACACACTACTGAATGTTTAAATAAGGCATTATTGATATCTCTACTTTTTATACTATACAGATGTTCTCGTATTCTAGTTTTTAAACATCTAACAGTCATACCAACATAATATGCAGTACAACTGTTACAAAAACTAATGTAAATAACACCCTTTGTATTGCAATTAACATATTGGGGAACTTCAAAAGTTTTATCTATGCAATCTATCAAAATATATGGGCCTTGTGAAATGAACCTACACATATTACAACCTAAACATGGAAACATCCCCTTTGTGTGATTATTAGCATCTACTCCCACTTTATTATGATTCTTAAATTCTAAAGCTTTTTTTATGTTATAATCATTTCTTAACACAAAAAGTGGTTGTTCCCCAATAATTTGATTAAGCTCAGCATTACCTTGCAAAATTCTCCAATTTTTTCTTACAACCTGTTTTATATGTTCACTATCTATAGTCATATCAAGAGAACAAATCACATTTTTATTTTTGCCTACTTCATTATTAATACCCGATGAAACCAAATTAACTGTATCATTTAAAATAGCTTGATATTGTGTGTTACGTTTTTCTAACACTTCTTTTTTAGCTTTTTCCAAGAGCATACCATCATACCCTCTAGTGATAAACATATCTGAAATAAATTCTAGTTCCTCCAAGAAGTCAGTATCTTTAGTGGTCATTCGGCTGGCCCTAATGAATTGTCCTTTCGGAACATTCTTTTTAGTGTGTAGTGGATGTCCACTTTTAAAATGTAAATACCCATTTGTAAAAGTATTTTTCCTATAAATACTACTATGAAATCTAGTTCCTATGGAATCCCACCAAAAAAAGATGTCCAAAAAATTGATTTTTAAGCCAGTTTCCCCTTTGGTGAATTTTAAAAAATCAACCGTATTGTTAATTGCTACAAGAAATTCATCAACTGTATCGTTATTACCTTTAATTATAAACACTAAATCGTCCACAAACCTATAATATAATAATATATCAAAATTATATTTTAAAGGTTTAAGAAATTCATCCTCCCACCATGACATCACTAAATTGGCATATGATGGGGCAGCGGGAGACCCCATAGCTACCCCTCTTTTTTGCCTATAGTGATTATTACCAAAGACAAAGTAATTATGTTGTAATACAATGTCAAGGAACCTGCAAATGGTTGAAATCTGTCCAGTTTCAAATATTTTATTCTTGGTCAGAAAATGCCGTATGGCCTCAACGCCTTCTTCATGGGGAATACATGTATATAAAGATACAACATCCAAACTAAAGATAATGTGTTGTTCAGGATCAAAAATATTATTTTTACTAAATATTCTCAATTGTTCCAAAAAATGCCAAGAATCTTTTATGTATGATTCTTGTAATGTCACTATAGGTCCTAAGGTAGCATCAATGACTAATGAAATTCCCTCAGTCACTGAGTGTGCTGCGGAGACTATAGGTCTGAAAGGGGGATCTGTGATATTTTTATGTGTCTTCGGTATCCCAAAGAAAATCCCTATTCTAGGATTGTCTATCAGACAAAAGTCATACACCTTAAAGTTAATTTCATTACACATAAGGGCATCATACAAAAGTGAATGGATCTCTTTAAATTTTTTTAATATTTCAAAGAGTGGAATTTGTTCATATTCTTCAATGTTATTTAACATCCCTAGCATTTTATGTTTATATTTCTCCTGTGACATTATCACTAAATTCCCACCTTTATCACTCTTCATAAATCTACAAAACTTATTTTTCTTTTTTAATTCATTAAAAGCCTTTCTTTCTTTATATGTTAAATTGTGCGTACCTTTGATATTTTGGTTCAACACATTTTCTAAATCTTGTGTACATATCTCCTCAAAAACTTTTAAAGTATGATTTAACTGAGGGTTGAAAGTAGATGGTTTAATTAGACTATTTTCTTTCATAGGGATATCATTCATTAAATAATGTAGATTAAGCTTTCTTACATATTTCTTTAAATCAACTATGATTTTACTATAGTCTGCTTTTCTAGTTGGTACAAAATTTAAACCTAATTTCAAAACCTGTGTCTCATATTTATCAAACACAAAGTCCGTTAAATTAATAATTTTAAAGTCATTAATGCCTATGTCTCGTCCGCTGAGGAACTGGATCCCAGGAATGTACGACTCCTGGTTGAAATGGTCCTTTTTTCCAACGGTGTTTTCTTCCCAAAAAAATTCGATGTCTTCATAGCCTTAGAGTTCGTAATTTTATTAACACTACTCATTTTATTTGATGTAGTGTTACTTTCATTCGGCTCATTAGTTGGAACATGAGCTTCAGATTCCAACTCCACAGTTGCAGGAGCCTTATCATTAATTACCCTATTTGGGCCCATGGTGCTACTCGTAGCCTTTCTAAAATTATTACCCCAGTAAGGCACTCGATTACTGTCTTGTCCATAATGATTACTTTTAAGGCCTTGCATTGTATTAAAGTTACGTGTGCTGCCCCTTTCTGGTTGTGTTCTTTTAAAATTATTGTCTTTATAACCTGGCAAAAAATGGTTAAAGGCAGTCTTTGATTCGTATGCTGTAATGTCTCTTAATAACTTGGAATGTTTTCTGTTAGTGACTTCATTTGCATGTTTCTCCAAATCACTACTCATTTTTTCTAACAATTCCGCTTGTTTGGTCTTATTAACACATAAGGTTTTGATCTCAACTTCTAAGACACAAATGTCTTCTTTCAAGTTCTTTAGTTTCTCGACATTGTTGTCTATTAGTATTCTTAGGAAAGCTTGTCCAGCTTCATTAAAAAAGTTTATCAAGACTTGAAACATCGGATCATCGATGCCTACCCCATTGGGGCACTTAAAAAATCTTAAGCCTTTCGGTGTTATACCCAGTTCCAAACACCGCTCAAAATAGCAATTTTCAATAAAAATAGAACGGTGTTTTTTCAACAAACTACCTAAAAGTTCTATTTTCTGGTGAAATGCTTCATTGTTAACTGTAAGTACATACCCAGTTTGTCCGCCAAAGGGATTGTCACAGCGGTCCAAAAGGGTTCGGAAACCGGATTCTTTCCGTTGTGTAAAGGCATGCTGCTCTCCAGGATTGCCGCTAACTCCTAGCTGTAAACCTCCAGAATCCCCAACGCCTTCACTGGCGTCTATAACGGTGTCCATCTCATTGAAAGACCCCAAAGGACTTGAGGCGTTCGCTGCATTCGCCGGTTGACAAGCATTACGTTTTGTCGCATCGGCTACTAGAAAATTTAAGGAATTCTGGATATTAACCAGAGTTGCTATAAGCAAGTCCTGTTTGTTGAAATTTGTATTTGTATTTGTAGAGTCCGCCCCCGGTGTGGGGTGTATTGTGAGATTAAGAAGCTGCTCGTCGCCCTCCTCAGCCATGGATGAGACCAAACAATTAAAATAATCCACAAAAAAGAAACCAAACCATAAACAGCAAGGAAGAGGCTAACATAAGCAGCAGCAAGAGCTGGGACAAGACTTCAGCAAACACGTAGCAAAAATGAACCACGACCACAGCAAATAGCGTAATAATCTTTACTCCATACACGCTTTCGTAAAAACTTCTTCAGAATACATGACAACAGTTAAAACACTATTTAAATACCCCATACTTAATGAACAACCAATTATCCAATAAAAATAATTAGATTCATTTAAAGACACAATCTAAATAAAAAATTCTGTTATAATATTTTTATCTATGCTTAATTTTTTATTGTTTATGGAAGAGGGATAGTTTATTTTTTATGCTTTGGGCATTGATGGTGAGGAACCTGAGTTGTTTGTTGGAGGATGTCTTATATTTGTTGGGAGAATTTTTTGGATGGAATGTAGGACCTGAGTTGGGGTGAATATCTCCTGCTAAGTGAATGATAGTCGCATGGGGGAGGTGCTTATTAGTTTTATATTTTGATGGAAGGGGCAGGTAGATGTGTGGTTTATATTTAAGGTTTACATTCACAGTTGGGAAATGTTTAATTTTCATGAAGAGTATTGGGTAGTAAGAAATTAATGAGGCAGATATGTTGTGGTAATGAGAGATAGGGTTGTGTTGCTGAGTAGGAGGAGGAGGAGGGAGTAGGTAGACATGAGTATAGCAAGTGATGTGGTATAGAGATATAAGTAGGAGAAGGAAGCAAGACAGTGGAAGGATTTTTGGAGGAGGGGACATCATGATGGTAGAGGCTGGTAAGTAAGTGGAGGAGAAGGGGAGTTTGAACATAAATAGGGGGAGTGGTTAGAGAGAGAAAGGGGATGGTCAGGGGAGGGTTTGGATTGGTTGGAGGAGGGGGGAGGGAGAGATAGGGGGAATAAATGTAGATGCCCTGGGGGTGGGAATTGGGGGTAGGGTAGGGGAGCGGAGTGACCCCGCAGGGTGAACGGAGCGGGCAGAGCCAGGAAGGCAGGAGGAGAGCAGGAAGAGAGCAGGAACCTATCAGTGGGCTTTTGAAATGCAGAAGGTAAGTACTGGGGACAGGGGATTAAGCAGAATAGAGAATACTACAAAGTTTAGAATCAAGTATTGAGAGAAGAACAAAGTGAAGGTAGGGTTTGTATAATCTAAGAGAGAGAAAGAGTACAACAGAGTAGGGAATTGAGAATAGTAGGGAGAGGGTGCCACCTGGTGGACAAATGGGGAAGAACACCTGTGAATCCACCGAGGGAGATCTCTAACTGGGTTGAGGTGAGGGAGAAAGGGAACTGAAGTTAGAAGTAAGTAAATAAGTAGGTAGGCTGCTGGAATTCCAGGCAGGGGAGCATACTGAACATCTAGTCAGGCTATTAGGTATCTATAATAGTACAGAGATTTAGCAACAATAGTACATACTTTCACAAACACCTTCTAAGAGAGGCGTAGTTCTATTCCCATACACGGGTTGAAGCCGAGGAGTTTGTTATATTTATTTTGGGTGTAGGCATCCAGGCTAGGCGAAGACGCAGAGGGTATTACAGGGTGGAAAGGCTAGAGAAGAGGAGAGAAATGCAGAGAGAGAGTTTGCACTTAGTAAACAGTACAATAGCACATTGACACACAATAGCATACACTTGTTAAGTAAGATTTAACTCACAACAGTTTCAAGCAAATACACTATACATCAACTGACATGAGAGATAAAAACATAGTTATCTATGATATAATTTTGTATTAGGTAGGGAAAGCAGATTAGGCTTTAACACACTACTAAATCAAGCACTTTATGAATAAAAGAGGTGTGGGTTTCATAGTTTGTTCAGCATAAAACTTGAACAGTCAAAATATAAAATACGTAGTTCCAGTGAACAACAGTAGACATACATATAGAGCAGGATAAATTTGAAGAGAAAAAAAAAAAAGCACAACAATAAACCCCTAAGAGAACGTGCTGAGGATAATGTTTTCTAGTTCTAGTATCCTGCTAGCGCATTAACCGAGCTCCACTTAGAAGGCAATCACCGTGTTCCCTTAGGCCGGCTCAGCAGAACCATTAGTATGAGCTGGGGTTAGAGTATTCAGTTTGGGATTGCCCAGCACACTCGCCGAGCTAAGTTGGGTAGCTTAGGCTTGTTTTTTATCGACGGTTCCACAATTAACCGTTCACATACAGCGCCTATAGTATAGGTATAATTAGAGGATATTGCCGCTAACCCTTTGTGATAATAAAATGAGTGCCGCTAATCATTTACAAAATAACTTGGCTGATTTTTTTGAAGAA
Source organism: Protopterus annectens (assembly GCF_019279795.1). Classification (NCBI taxonomy): domain Eukaryota; kingdom Metazoa; phylum Chordata; order Ceratodontiformes; family Protopteridae; genus Protopterus; species Protopterus annectens. The sequence goes on from NC_056748.1 coordinate 699,277,155, forward strand.
TCCGTGTAAATTGTAAGTGGGAAGACAATACTTAAAGTGAAGTCAGAAAGAAAATACAGAGATGGTAGATGGTGAACAAAAGGAACAGAATATCTCCCACATTGTTCTTAACTAAGAAATTATCTTTTTCACAGAATACGGAGAATAGCCACTGAGCCTGTTGTTATTTCAAAGACCTTTTAGAATACTAACAATGAAGTAGGAACATAAACACATATTTGGTGGTTATTTAAGAATGGATAATTTAATAGCTAAAATATTAGCAAATTTTTTACTGGCCTGGTATTGTCAGTAACGCAGATAACCCTTGTGCATCTTTCCCAGAGTGTCAGGGGAGAGCGGCCAATCTAGGATTTAAAACCCATTGATATCCTTACTCACAGTTGATGCCCTATTGGATTCATAACGGTGGGCATTGTGTGTTCATTTACAAATTATGTATGTGTCGTCAGTATGTTCTAATAATTATAGACTAGTAAACAAAATTTCCTGAGGCAGTACCCTTATGAAGAATCAATGCAAATACTATAGCAAAAAAAAAAAAAAACCCGTTTTTTCTAGAGTAGGAATTCTTGAGACATTTTCAGTGATCAAAGTATCCCATTCATGTCCTGAGTAATGCATACACTTGTCACATTTTTAAAGTGAAATAATTAAGTACAGAAGTAGAATATCCTCAAACTGGTTATTTGAGAGATTTCATATGTTATGGAAGGCTATACACATGGATGGGAGCTACTGGGTCTAAGTAGTTTCACATCTTCACTTTGCTTTAAAAGAACTATCCTAAGCCTCATATGCATTTGCACCACTTGAATTGCTGTTCTGAGATGTACACAAGGCTTGCCTGATACACAAAAGAAATATGGAAGGAGGAAGAGACCACGTTTAATAGTGTAATTTTTGCATTTTGCAGGCCTGCAGGACAGGTTATAAACTGTAATGCCGATTGTGAGATAATATATAGTGAAAGCCCAGGAGACACAGCAGACAGCACATAACATAAATCCTAGTGTCAGAAAATGTAAACCAATAGATAAAGTACTTCTTTTATTACCCACTGCTGAAAGCAACTCCTTGCATGCAAAGTGTCAGGAACCATTTGAAACTGTAGAAAAAGTAAGTGAAGTGAATTATGAGATAAACAAACAGGGAAATGAGCAAATATCACATAAATGTTCTGAAACCTTGGAGAGGAACTTAAGTTTCTGTAATGAGTTAACTTTCAGGATACATCATACATTAACCATTGCAGCATACATTCAGGTTAAAATAGGGGAGAGTCTATATGTGTCTCAAAAACAGGAAGTACAAGAAATTTATACAAAGGAAAAAGGGCATATTTTATTTTTAATTTTATTTATTCTTTGTTGATTGTGTTAGTCACACTAGGCTAGTGGGCTCTTTTCTGGGGAGACCCAGGTGGTATTTAGTCACAATTTAATTGGTCAATATTACATCAAGCTTGTTTCATTGCTGTATATACCACAATGTTAAAATGGATTGTGTGTGCGCACGTGTGTGTGTATGTGTGTGTGTGTGTGTGTGTGTGTGTGTGTGTGTGTGTGTGTGTGTGTGTCAGTCTGAATATGGGTGTGTGTGTGTGTGTGTGTGTGTGTGTGTGTGTGTGTGTGTGTGTGCGCGCGCGCGCGCATATGGTGTGTGCATGGTGTGTTGCTCACTGTTAGTACAAGATCACTAACAGTGGGGTAAGTGTTTACAGTATATAAGAGTGAAATTTATTATAGTTAATAAGAGTGAATGCTCAGAAAAGCAAACACTCTATTTGTTTGTATTTCAGCCTGCTGGCTGCTTTCTGTGCAAGACTGTATTGTAGTAAAGTTTGGCAATTTATCCCTGCCCTCCTGTTGTGCAATCTTGGAACTGGTATATATAATTAGCAGAAGGTGTGTGGATGCAGGGAGCTTCCCCTTTTGAAAACAATCTATATGTTTTTTGTAATTTTTGAATTATATCAAATCTAAAATGATTGTGCTTTTGTCATTCACTCTTTGAAGCATTTGATATTTGATGATATAATCAGTAAGGCATTTGTCCTTATTTCCCACTGCTGTGCAATCACAGGGTTAGTATATTTATTTGGCAGGGTGTGGAGGTTGCACTGTGTCTTGACCCTTGTAAAAACAGGGTTTTCTTTAATTTTTTTTCAATGTATTGGGCTGATATATTGAAAAACTGATTTAGTTAATTTTTAAATTTTAATATAGCCTCATATATATTACTACTAGCAGAAATTTGGCCAGGGAACTTCCCTTACTCATTAGAAGAGAGCTTGTTCCATTCCCAGTGCAGTGGCAGCTGGGAGGACAGCACTGAAGGAGATCTAAGATGACTGATAGTACAGAAGCGAATGCCGGTGCAGGGTTTGAAGCTCCACAAGATTCTGAGGAGCTGTTTCAGCAGAATTTGTTTGTTTCATCAGAAGCAAATATTCAAAACAATGATGGATGTGTTATTATAATTCTCCAGTCAGGAGTATTGCAGGAGGATATTTTGGGGGAATTGTTACAGAGCAAGACAGAGAGTGGAAAAGGCATTTCATGTGCTATAATTATGGACAAAATTCAATCTGAGGAATCAGAAGCTATTTTGAAAGATGATTGCCAGATAAAGAAATCATTTACTGAAACTGTTAAAGAAACTATGGGGTAAAAAATGAAAGATGAACAGAGGAAAGGAAATATCAACGATCAAAGGAAATTTATGGTAGGAAATTAGAGCAAATAAGAAAAAGAAATGGATGTGTATGACATTTGGGATAATTTAATGGTCCCATTGGGAGTGAAGGCTCAGGAGGTTAAAGATTTTATTCTTATTCACAAAGAGACATTTTGTGACATTATTTCTGACACTGTTTCTGTTCTGGAAAGTTTTTTGGAGGAGTATGAGAAGGAAAAAAAGCAAGTAAGCCATTGAATTCTTATGTGATAAAGCATTTCACAGAAAAACAAAAAGAAAATATATGTTCAATTTTAAAGTGAAACTGAAAAAGAGACTTTAAAGAGACATTTAAGCAAATTTTGTAAAGAAGTTATGGATATTAGCAAAGTCTATGATAACAAGAGTTATGGACTGGTGGATGGGACTGCCATATTGTGTGGAAAATGGAGAAAGAAAGAAATTGTTCATATTCCTAGTATGACAAATGCAGAGGGTAACAGAGGTGTTGTAAAATTTTGGGGACATCTGAAAATGTATTTTTTCTGTGGAATTGATGATTATTTGATAAGTAACTGTAATAAGTTGAATGTTATATTTGTGGGGAAACAAGAAATGTTATAAATGTAACATAATTGAGCATTTATGGATGGATTGTAATCTAGAGAAAAAAATGAAAAAGTAGAAAACAAAAGTGAGGACAGTATACAAAGAGAAGAAACATTCCCAATAAAAGGTAAACAGGAAGTATAAAAGCAGGTTCAGGATAATAATAAAAATAAGGAAATAAGTGATGGGGAAGATATAAACTGGGAAATAGAAAACCGTAAAAAGAAATCTATTGGCAAAAGAGTAAGAGACAGAAAAAAGAAAGTATTAAGAGATAAGTGTAAAAGAGAAAAAATAAAGGAAATGCATAATGAAAATGAAATAAATACTTCAAATTTACACAATTTCTGGTAAGCTACAACATAGACACAATAAAACTTTAGTGTGCTTTCATTAAATGTAAATAGTATCAAAAATATAAGTAGAAGAATAGGTATCCTAAACTGGTGTAGTGAGTGTGATGTTGATGTAATATTACTGGAAGATGCAATTTTTTTGACAAAAGAAGGGAAATAACAAACAGAGAAACTTTGGGAAGGAGATACAATATGAAAGCTAGGAAAGGAACTATGTTCAGACATAGTTGTACTTTGTAGAAAGTCACTGAAAATATTAAATATAACATTGGCAATGATGGGAAGATTAATTATTGTAGATTTCAGATGGCATAATCAGGTATATAAAATGATAGCACTGTATGCTTATGTTGCAAATAAAGAAAGGATAAATTTATTTCATAAAATTTTGGATTATGTAGTAATTAGTATGAATGTAATATTAATGAAAGATTTTAAATGTAATTTAAGAGGAAAAAAGAAAATAGGAAATAATGTTAAGAAAATGTTTGAAGTTATAAAATGTGGCAGTTTAAAGATTTGGAATAATAATTTGTGCACATTTAGTTGAGGTGGGTTACCTTCATTTCATCATCAGCTCATTTCACTGACAAGCAAATCAGCAAGATCATTTCACTGGCAACTAATTTTGACAGTGATATATGAACTTTTCTCCACTGTAGTGTGAGCCTGGAGTTAGAATATATAGTAAGGGAGGTGTGGGGGGCACAGCTCCCCTCATTGGGGGGGGGGGGGGGTCATAGGTTAGTACTAAGCTAACTGCTATTGTGAGCCATTTTTAAGCCTAGTCAATTATCCCTTGTGAGATTCAAACCCTGCATCTTGTGTTTGTAAGGCAAACACCTTAACCATTAGGCCACCCTCTCAACCCAATATAACAGGTTCATAGTACTAGGCTAACTACCCTTGTGGGCCATTTCAAGCCTAGCCAGTTACCCCATGTGAGAATCAAACCCTGCACCTTGTGTCTGTAAGGTAAACACCTTAGCCATTATGCCATCCTCTGTGGGCGGCATAGCTCCCCACATATTATAAATGTTTAAGCTATAGAGCTGGATACTTACAAGTGCAATGAATAACTGTTTTGCAGAAAACAATATACAACCAAAGTATGTGGGGGCTTCACCCCCACACCCCACAATGTAGGGGGCTGTGCCCCCCACATCCCCCCTTACTATATATTCTAACTCCAGGATTGCTCTACAGTGGGGAAAAGGTCATATTTTACTGTTGATGAGATGAGTTGTCAGTGAAAAGAGTTGTCATTGAAATGAACTTTCAGTGAAATGGTCTTGCTGGTTTGCTTTTCAGTGAAAGGAGCTGTCGATGAAATGAAGGTAACCCAGTTGCCGTATATATAAGATGGAAATAGATTGTTTTATTATATCATGATGTTTAAATATATCTAAGGACAGGCACTTGTAACAGGCTTTTCAGATCACTCAGCCATATGGGTAGAAACATAACAAAATAATGAGTATATCAGATTGGAAAAAAAAAAGAAAAATTAAGAAATTACAGGATGAAAATGGAAAAAAAAGTATGCATTTGTGGAAAGATCATATTTCCACCAGATTGTGTTATAAAAACCGGTCTCAGTGGTAGCTAGCTTTGAAAGAAAAAAATAATTTTTTTTTTAGAATGGCAGTTAGATGTAATAAAAATGGAAAAAACAAATGATAAAACAATGTGCATGGATGCTTTAAATGATTTGGAAGGGAACACTAGAGAATATTATGTGACAGAATGGAGAAAAAAGAATCAAGAGAAAATAAAACAAATTACTATTTAAACAAAGATATTTTCGCTGCAAAAACAAGAGGCAGCAGCTTATTTGAGTAGAAAATTAGGGAGAATACTGGTATAATGAGATAAATGAAAGATGATATAGGAGCTGTAAGAAGACCTTAGGAGCAAATTATGAATATTATAATTAATTATGTAATGAAAATGTTTCAAGATAGAAAGGATTTACAAAAAAAAAAAAAAATGTCATGTTAAAAGTCGACAGAACACGAAAATAAGGACTTGGAAAATTAGATGTCCTTATATGAATTAAATAAGGTACTTAGACAAGTTAATTTAAAGTCAGTTTCAGGATCTGATGGAATACAATACCAATTTTATGAGAATTTTATGGACTGGCAGAAAAAATACTTCTTAAAAGTTATGAACTTGTGGTTAAATGAAAGTTCTATTTCTAAAGATTTATGCAGTGTTACACTTAAATGGGTCTATATTAGAACACCGAACTTTCAAAATGTTGAGTGTTCTAAAATATCGAAGAAACAGAAAACAGAATTTTTTCCTAGGGAAAGAATTCGATTGTCCGTTTCTGTTGCTTTGGTATTTTTGGCACTGTGGTGGAAAGCTACAGGTGGGGTTCAGGTAAGTGTGCAATTGTGTGGACATGAGGATTAGGGTGGGTTAGGTGAGTTAGGGTTAAGGCACAGGTCAGGTAAGTGTGCGATTGTGTGGATGTGAGGGTTAGGACAGGGTAGGTGAGTTAGGGCGCGGGTGAGGTGACTGTGTGATAGCGACAGACCTTAGGGTTAGGGTTTGGGGTAAGGTAAGGGGATAGTTAGTGGTGTATGTATAGTTTAGTCTAGGGTTAGGTGTAAGAGTTTAGGTGTATGTGTGTGTGAATTGCTGTTTGTTTGGTGTGCTTGTGTTGTGTGTATGTGTTTTGGAACAGCAATTTTTTTCCATATGAAAAAATTTGCTGTTCTGTATGTTTGATGTTTTAAATTTTCGATTAATAGGGTTCAATATTAGAACACTCAAAATTTTGAAAGTTCGGTGTTCTAATATAGACCCACTTAAATTTGTATGTTAAAAAAGAAGATAAAAATAAAATTGAAAATTGGCAACATATAGTAGTGAAAAATACAGTTGATAAGATTTTTATGAAAATATTTCAGAAGAGAATAGAAAGAAACATTAAAAGTATCATTGAGGATAGCATATATGGTTTAGAGGGAAAAGAATATCAGGAATGATCATTTGTAGTAAGGGAAATTGTGGATGATATGATAAATAGGACTGATGAGACCAAGTATATGATAGGAGATTAAATAAAGCTTTTCATGAAGTACAACATGAACTTTTGTGGACAATTATAACAGTAAAAAATATGAATATATGTTATTCTCCAGATAATAAAAATAAAGGAAGAATTTTAGTAAATGGACAGTTAAGCAAATAAATATATATAAAGAATGGCATACATCAGGGATGTCCTCTGAGTAGCATAATATTTGCATTGGGTATGAATGCATTAGTCAGAGATATAAATTTACACGACAGGTGCTACTTACATTACTAATGAAGGGATAAGAATTCCAGTCATGTTTACTTATGTTGGTGATATTATATTGATTACAAGAACCAAAGACTGGATGAAAGAAGTTATATGTTATAAACATCAATATTTAAGTAGAATAGCCATAAGTAAAGAAAAAGTAAAGGACTGGGTGATATAGTAAAGACAGGAGGAGTATTTTTCTCAATGAAAGAAATCTCTGTGTTGAATAAGATTTGGAAGTAAAAATTTAAGGAACAATGAAATAAAATACCAGTTAAAATAAAAGAGTTTTGTTGTTTTTAAAAAACATACACTCTATCATTTAATAAAAATATGTATTTTATTAATTCAGTTATACTGGAAAAGACTGCATATTTAGCTAGTGTCTATATGTTGCCAATAATCTGTGAAAAAGAATGTTTCATGTCTTTCTGAAGAAGTCTTGATAATAAATAAGACGAAAGCGCTAAAGTTCTACAAGAGTTGTTGGTGTGATTTACTATTTTTTTGAATGCTTTTATTGTCACGAAGTTCATTTCTTAGTTAAAATTTCTTCTCTTCGTTCAATTTTTTTGAGTGTGGTTAATTTTAGTTTTATATATATATATATATATATATATATATATATATATATATATATATATATATATATATATATATATATATATATATATATATATATATATATATATATATATATATGGATCTACTGCTTTTGGTCAAATTACATTTGGTCAAAATGACTTCATGCAGCCCACTTCACCAAAAATGCCTTTCACTGAAAACCCATTTGGTCGAATTCCATTTGGTTGAAAATGGTATATAGCCCCTGCCCCATTGCAGTGTGAACCTGGAGTGAGAATATAATAAGTTAGGGGGATGTGGGGGGCACAGGCCCCCACACTGGCGGGTGTAGGGGCATAGTCCCCCACATAATTGCAGTGTATTCACTATTATATACTTGTGTATCCATTAAAAATACATTGAAACATATAACATCAGTAAAAACAAGTTGCAAAATGTGGGAGGCTGCACCCCTCACACCCCCTGACTTACTCCAGGGTCGCACTGCAGTGGGGCAGGGGCTATATTTCATTTTCGACCAAATGGACTTCGACCAAATGAGCTTTCAATCAGATGAGCTTTCAGTGAAGTGGGCTGCCTGAAATCATTTTTGACCACATGTAATTTGACCAAAAGCAGTAGACCCATATATATATATATATATATATATATATATATATATATATATATATATATAAAAAAAATAGAATGACAGCAGTGTAAGCCATAGGCATCTTGCACAGCTTCTCACTCTTATTTTCGGGTCTATATTATATTTTTGAAAGTTTTAAACATTGAGCAGTATATGAGCCATATTTGAAATTACGAAAATATAATAATAAAAAAAAAAAAAAAAAAAACTATACCTACCTAAATGCTGTAGGCAGGGGGGCAAGCCCCCCTACACCCCCCATGTGGGGGCTGCGCCCCCCACACTCTCGCTACTTAAATATTCCTACTCCGAGATGGCACTGCGTTGAAGTAAAGGGAAAATATTCCCTACTGCGATTTCCGTGTTACGTGCGCAACGTTTAGACATTTTGACTAATCGGGTTCGCTCAATACGCGTTCATCATTTACAATTTTTGATCACGCACTAGGAATTCCTTATTTTCAATTTCAGTTTATTTTGGGGGGGGACAAAAGGTCACAAACCAGGGACACAATTTAAACATTGCTTGCATAATTTTGGAAAGTTGCTAGAATAAAATGCTGTGTTACCACCATGCATTTCACTGCAAGTCTTGAACTCAGGACCCTGTGCGCTATAGTCAGAGCAACATATCACTATGCCAAATCAGCAGTTTCTAGAAAGACAGGAAGACTGAAACTTAAATGACCATCATTTAGTGAATTCATTTCTCACTTCTTACTGCTCTTAACGTCTTAGCACAAAAAACCTGTCCAAAGACAATAATGGGGATATACAGTCCCAAAATAGGGACAAATTTCAAATACTTATCTTATAAACTTAGAAAATTGCTAGAATAAAAGTTTTTGTGTTATCATTTATTTTCTGAAAAATATAAAGTCTGAAATTCAAATGTCTGTCAATATTTAGTGAATTCAATCCTTCAGTGATTTCACCGTGTGTTCCTGGTCCTATTTGTATTGACAGCACACTGCAAATCTCCTTATTGAGGCTTCAGTGTATGTATGTGTGTGTGTGTGTGTGTGTGTGTGTGTGTGTGTGCAGTGTGTAATGAAATACTGCTTGCATTTCTGTTTTATTTTATTACAACTTTTGAGAGCTACATGGTAATTCTGCATTTGTTTCAGACTAGTAGTCTTAAAACAGGGAACACTGTTCTGTACAGAGCTTGCATGAGAGACATTTAGTTGGTTGTAAGGTATCCTACACTGCAAGGGACAAATCAAATTCTAAGATTTATAACTGAGCAAAACTGTGCAGCAGGAAATATGTAGTAGCTTAAGAATTGAATTACAGTTTTGTAAACTATAGGTACAATTTTCCTGTCTATTCAAGTGATAGAAATGCCCTTGCTGTGGTGGGTAGATTTGTTTAGCCGTGTCAGTAAGACCTGACTCTACTTAACTGCCAACCTGCATTGTTCTCATGAAAGTGATATATTTTCTGTAACTCATTATTTTAATTCTGAGACTCATAACTGTGAGTTTGAACTATGAAAAAAGTACAAAAATGTAGGGGAACAGTGAACATTGAAGTTTGGCCTCCAAGTTCTGTCTTAGTAATGCATTTTGACCCTATCTTTTTACACAAGGCCCTAACCCCAACAGTGCACATTACCTTAAAAAGCCCTTTTATAATACTACCACTGCATAAGACAGCTGGAACTCCCCCCCCCCAAAAAAAAAAACACTAACATCTCTCCCCTTAGCTAACATTTACCCTAACCCTACAATACACACACACACATGCAGACACACGCACACACACACACACACACACACACACACACACACACACACACACACACACACACACACGCATGCACGCACACACACACACACACACACATACATACACTAAAACCTAGCCCTTTCTAACTCTTATCTTAACCCTAAACCACACACACACACACACACACACACACACACACACACACACACACACACACACACACACACACACACACATGCACACACTCATACACACAAAGACACATGTTCCAAAAACGTAACATTCATTTCCCTCAGCAGAAAAGCTAGTGAAAGCAGTTGTCAGCAGAAATACCTGAAAACACACACATTCATTTCCCTCAGCAGAAATACGAAAGCAGTCATTTGCATTAATTTCCCTCAGCAGAAAGCAAATGAAAGCAGTCGTTTGTGTTTGTTTCCCCATACCAAAGCAAGTGAAAGCAGTTGTTTGTTTCCTTGAGTGTGTCCCACAAGCAAATACCTGAGCAAAGAAAAGCAGATGTTTCTGTGCTAGCCAGCTCAATTCCAACAAGCTGACAGAATTGACGTCATCATGCACGTGATGACATCAGCTCCAAAGCAGGAAAAGAAAAACAAATCGGGAATGAAGAGGAACCACTTAGGAATCGTGACACCCCATTATTTGGACCCCAAAACTTGTAAAACCTGAGTAATTTGGTGTAGTTGGGAGGTATGGATGGTGGCTGTGGAAAACAGAGTGGAAAAGCTACCACAAGATCAAGTAGATGGGACCTCAATTTAACATGTCAGGAGTGCAGCAACACCCACCATGTAGTGTCAGCAATCCACCTATCTGGCATGGGAATAGAATTTATAACCTTCTGCACTGAAGGTGAGTGTGTTACCTGTTGTACCACTGACGGTGATATTTTCTTAACAGTGCCTAGTAGAACCAGTTTAATATAACACAACACAGAAACTTAAACATGTTTTTTTTTCATGTGGAAAAGACGATTATTTGATAAGTAACTGTGATAAGAGGAAATATTATATTCATGGGGAAACAAGAAATGTTATAAATGTAACATAATTGGGCATTTATGGATAGACTGTAATCTGGAGAAAAAAATGAAGAAGAAGAAAACTAAAGTGAGGTCAGTATACAAAGAGAAGAAACATTCCCAATCAAAGATAAAGAGGAAGTATGGATCAGAATAAAAATAAAGATAAGGAAATAAGTGATGGGGAAGATATAAACTGGAAAATAGCAAATTGTAAAAAGAAATCTATTGACAAAAGAGTAAGAGACAGAAAAAATAAAGTATTAAGAGATAAGTGTAAAAGAGAAAAAAATGAAAGGGATAATGAAAATGAAATAAATACTTCAAATTTACTCAATTTCTGGTAAGCTACAACACAGACAAAATAAAACTTTAGTGTGCTTTCATTAAATATAAATAGCATCAAAAATATAAGTAGAAGAATAGGTATCCTAAACTGGTGTACTGAGTGCAATATTGATATAATATTACAGGGAAGACTGAACATTTTTGACAAAAGAAGGGAAATAAAAAACAGGGAAACTTTGGGAAGGAGATACAATATGAAAGCTAGGAAAGGAACTATGTTCAGACATAGTTTTACTTTGTAGAAAGTCACTGAAAATATTAAATATAACATTGGCAATGAAGGAAAATTTAAGTATTGTAGATCTCAGATGGCATAATCAGGCATATAAGATTATAGCACTATATGCCTATGTTACAAATAAAGAAAGGAAAAATGCATTTCATAAAATTTTGTATTATGTAGTAATAATGTGAATATAATATTAATGGGAGATTTTAACTGCAATTTAAGAGGAAAAAGGAAAAGATGAAATAATGTTAAGAAAATGTTTAAAGTTATAAAATGTGGCAGTTTAAAGATTTGGAATAATAATTTGTGGACATATAGTTGAGGTATATATAAGATGGAAATAGATTATTTTATTATATCATGATGTTTAAATATATCTAAGGACAGACACTTGTAAGAGGCTTTGCAGATCACTCAGCCATATGGGTAGAAACACAACAAAATAATGAGTATATCAGATTGGGAGAGAAAAAAAAGAAAAATTAAGAAATTATGGGATGAAAATGGAAAAGAAAATGCATTTCTGGAAAGATCATATTTCCAAAAGAATGTGTTGTATAAAAACTGGTCTGAGTGGTGGTTAGCTTTAAAGAAAAAAACATTTTTTTAGAATGGCAGATAGATGTAATAAAAATTAAAAAAAATGACAAAACAATGTGCATGGATGCTTTAAAATATGGAAGGAAACAATAGAGAATATTATGTGACAGAATGGAGAATTTATGAAAAGAATCAAGAGAAAATTAAACAAATTACTATTTAAACAATGTTATTATTTTCACATTAAAAACAAGAGGTATCAGCTTATTTGAATAAAAAATTAAGGAGAATACTGGTATAATGAGAGGAATGAAAGATGATATAAGAGAGGTAAGAAGACCTTAGAAGCAAATTATGAATATTGTAATTAATTATGTAATGAAAATGTTTCAAGATAGAAAGAAAGTACAAAAAAAAAGAATAGCATGTTAAAAATTGACAGAACTAGAAAACAAGGACTTGGAAAATGAGATCTCCTTATATGAATTAGATAAGGTACTTAGGCAAGTTAATTTATAGTCAGTTTCAGGATCTGATGGAATACAATACCAATTTTATGACAATTTTATGGATTGACAGAAAAAATACTTCTTAAAAGTTATGAATGAGTGGTTAAATGAAAGTTCTATGTGTAAAGATGTATGCAGCGGTACACAAATATGTATAGAAAAAAAGAAGATAAAAATAAAATTGAAAATTGGAGACATATAGCATTGAAAAATATGGATGATAAGATTTTTTTGAAAATATTTCACAAGAGAATAGAAAGTAACATTAAAAGTATTATTGAGGATAGCATATATGGTTTAGAGGGAAAAGAATATTAGGAATTTTTATTTGTAGTAAGGGAAATTGTGGATGATATGATAAACAGGACTGATGAGACCAAGAATATGATAGCAGATTAAAGATTTTCATGCAGTACAACATGAACTTTTGTGAACAATTATGGAAGAGTATAACAGAAAAAATATGAATATATATTGTTCTGCAGATAATAAAAATAAAGGAAGTATTTTAGTAAATGGATAGTTAAGCAAATAAATAGATATAAAGAATGGCATATGTCAGGGATGTCCTCTGAGTAGCATAATATTTGCATTAGTTATGAATGCATTAGTCAGAGATGTAAATTTGCATGACAGGTGCTACTTACATTACTAATGAAGGGATACAAATTCCAGTCATGTTTACTTATGCAGGTGATATTATATTAATTACAAGACTGAATGAAAGAATGTATATGTTATTTACATCAGTATTTAAATAGAATAGGCATGACTTTAAGTATAGGAAAAGTAAAGGACTAGTAAAGACAAGAGGAGTATTTTTTTCAATGAAAGAAAATTCTGTGTTAGGAATAAGATTTGGGAGTAAAAGTGTAAGGAACAATGAAATAGAATACCAGTTAAAATAAAAGAGTTCTGTTATTTTTAAAAACATACAAGCTACATTTAATAAAAATACGTACCTTATTAATTCAGTTATATTGGAAAAGACTGCATATTTAGCTAGTGTCTATATGTTGTCAATATAATCTGTGAAAAATAATTATTATTGTTTTAAATGGGGTTCAAGATTGAATACAGTGAAGCAAGAAGTCTTATACATGGCCAAAGAGGCTGGAGGTTTAGGACTGATAAACCCAGTTGTTTATACTGCTTCTTTGAATTTGTATAACATTTTGTTTTGCATAAATGATAAAAATGAAACATTAGTAATAAATTTGCTAAAGTATAAATATAAGTGGCATTGGGATATGTTAAGAAAATTCAAAAGGAGAAATACATTTAAATGAAGTAATGAGATGTTATCAAGAAAAAATATTTTATGGAAAATAGAAATTGATGACATATAAAATGATAGGAAAGTGTGGTATAATAATATCATGATACAACATTATTATGTTATTCCTGGGGCTGAGCTAGTGAATGAAAACATTTTTATGGAGTTTAGTAAGTGATGAATTACCAGTAAAGGGAAATATGCTGTATAAAAAAATCAGTGAAAAAAGTTTGTATATATTGTGGTAAAAAAAGAAACTACATGGCAGGTTTTCTTACACTGTATAAGGGTTGCAAAATTGTGGGAAAAATTATGTAAAGAAAATTTATTTGAAAATATAAAGGAGACAAATGACAAACATATGGATATGGTTATGTATGGATATTATAGTCATAAAAATAAAAAAGATGGAATATGTTAGTAAAACAGATAAAATATTATTTTAGGTTATGTTATGTGGACCATTTGGAATGAAAGTCTAAATTAAATCATATTTAACAATAAATGGAGACTAGCATTAATTAAAAAAATGAGATGGTGGCTGTGAAAAACAGAGTGGAAATGCTACCATGGCATAAAGTAGATGGGACCTCAGTTTAACATGTCAGGAGTGCAGTAACACCCACCATGTAGTGTCAGCAATCCACCTACCTGATATGGGCATAGAATATACAACCTTCTGCACTGAATGTGAGTGTGTTACCTGCTATACCATTGACAGTGATATTTTCTTAATGTTACCTAGTAGAACCAGTTTAATATAACATAACACAGGAACTGTACTTCATGAAAAAGTACATTTTAAACAACACAAAATACAAGTATCCCAATGGCAAGCAGTTAATGAAGAGGTACAGAAAATGTTTAAAATAAGGGCCTTAGAATAATGCCAAAGTGAGTAGAATATCCCCTTGGTAGTGTGTTCCAAACCTGATGGATCTTTAATGTTTTGTAATTAATTTGGGAAGTTGAATAGCCTATCATAATTTGATTCTTATCCCATGCCCTGAGTGGATTTACATTATGCAGAAGTGTACTAAGTGCTGTGCACACACCTCTGACACTGCAGGCAGTACTGCACACATAAGGTCAGCCTATTTACTTTAAGAGGGGAGTGAACTATCTTTCCATATTCAACAGTCTGTTCAAGAAGTAGGTGTATACACTGGTATTTAGGACTGTAATGTTTCACACCTTAAACTGCTGTTGTGAACCAGAATTGAGTTTCTACATTTTCTGAGGTCACCATAGGTCAAACAAATGAATTGCCTGTAAATGCCCTTTGTTGTGTGGCAGATTAAACACGTGAGACCTAACTTGGGCACCTACTCTGTGCCATTTTTCACTGTTTGCTACACAGGACTATTTTCTTGTTTTTCTTTTGGCCCAAAGTAAGTTAACATTTGTTCAAGGTGAAACATCATGGGTGGAGAAGGAGGGATTACAGCTGAAAGCTAAAGCAGGAGGGCGATAAAAGACCTCATTACAAGAATGAAGCCTGCAATAGTTTTAACTCAGGCTGACACTCATGCAACTGGCATCTCATGTGTGGGGGGCAGTGCTGTCATCATTACAATGACAAGTTGTCACAATCCTGACCTCCTTGGCTGATGGGAGGATGAAGTTTAAGAGCAGGTACCTTCATCTGTGTATTGTAAGCAGAACATATGCTAGCTACACATTTAAACTGGCACTGTATGCCATCCACAAGTGTTAAAACTTGCTCTGTCTATATCCATAGCCCTGGAAAATATGAAAGCCAATGGACAGCTGGACAAGAGAAGACTGTGGTGTACCTGCTTCATAATGTCTTGCTTTTAATATTAACAGATTCATTCCAAAAATGTATAACTTCCGTACACCAATGCCACTTCTATCATTACTGCCATAGTTCCATATTTCAGAGACAGCACTAGTGTTGTTATTAGTATGTTTGTGCATGCATCTCTTTGTATAGGTGGACAAGTGGATTAGGATGCTAAGGCTCTGTTCTCATATTGCAAGGCTGCCTGTGGGCTCAGTCCCTCCCATCTCAATTGTGTTAGTATGAAAAATATTTAGTGTTTGTTTTTTGTCTAATCAGTTTAACTACAGAATTACCTGATGGGGCAAATATGCAAGGTCAACATAATTATTAGTTGAGTGGACATGTTTCAATATAAACAAGAAATTGTTTCTTTTGCCTATCACCTATAAATATAATATTTATGTCTGAGCAACATGTATTCTTTGTATAAGTACCTTAGTCTCAGACATCAATAATACTACAGGCGCCTGTTGTTCTGTCTAAATAGCAAATCACAATAATCCTGTATCTGTCAGACTGCAAATGTTGATGATACTTGTTTAGTTACCCAACTCATTTATATATACTAACATCATTGATAAATTCATAAATGTCTGCTTGGTCCAGCAAGGTGTAATAAAAATTCAGTTTTTCAATGTATGTGTACTTCTCTCTCCCCACCACTTTGCCACTAACTTCTCTCTTATGTACATTGTTTTGTGTAATATTTTGTTTCTCTCTATTTATTTTAATGTTATATGCAGCAGCACAACAAACTGCACCCATCCCACTGGCAAGACCTGTCAGACCCCAGCAGCACTAGCACCACAACCGGCACCATCAGAAACACCCTGCACATCTGGGTCCCAGCTTAATACAGTTGTCTCCATAACTCCTGCCCTATCTGTGCCACCAACTAAAGGAAGCCCTGCACTTTGTTTATAGCACTTATATTGCTGGTATAGTTATCCCAACCAGAAACAACGATAGTGGAGGTGATGCCTTTGTCACCCATCAGCTGCTAGCAGACATTGCAGGACTTATTTTAGACAGGAGGTTTGATGCCTGAATTGGCCACCTGGAGACAATTCTCTATCAAATCATTGAGTTGTCTCCCTGTCCACCACTGGCTCCACAATCTGAGCCAGAGCCTACTTGTGACTGTACTGAGGATAGTGAGTAATCTCCCACATACCTCTTGGCCTCTTAGTGCAAGAAATCTGGACAAAGCCAGAAATAAAGGGGGGGGGGGGCAAAGGTCCAAAGTCAGGGACAGTTTTAATTATTGCTTTTATAAACTTAAAAAACTTGCTAGGATAATAGGTTTTGTATTAGCATGCATTTCCCGAAGGGCATGAGTTCTGAGCCTCAAATATCTCTTATTAGTTAGTGATTTCAGTTCCAATGATCTGCCAGAAAACCAAAAATTCTATGAGTAACTGACCAAAAATATGAGGAAAAATCTGGATATTCTATGAAAATCTGGACAGTTGAGTGAAATAACCTCCCACTAGATCTTTGCTAACAGATGCTGTAGCTGCAAGCACCACATCCTATCTCACAAGCTGGTATTTTTCTCTCTTTTGTGTCCATGCCCACCCTTGTTAGCCACTCAAGCATCCCAAAACCATTGTCTTCCCTCTGTTTAATGTCTCCTTCATCATTGTGTTCCCACTCCCTCAGTGCATTGCCACACACTTTGTCAGTCATACCTGTTTTCTCCTGCTACGTAACCCACCCTCTTACCTTCCTCTTACATCCTTCCCTTACTCACATTTCTTCTCATAAATATAAAGTGGGCACCTGTCCCCCAAAAAATATTACCCACCCTCCCCACTTCCATTCTGCTCATTCCTTATTTGTTCACCTTTTCTACAATCTGCTTAGATCACCTTTTCATCTCTTTCCTGTGTTTGTGTTCCCATTTTCAGCCTGTAATCTGGTCAAAAATAGATAAACACACCACACACACACATGCCCATATAGGGATCTAAACCAATTATCTTTTTGTAATCATACTGTTCACCAGATGTCACAAAGAGCAATGTCAATGCCCATCTTCAAGAAAAGAGGAATGACAAAGCTCATAGTATAGCAAAAATTAATGTCAAATAACTGTCATCCACCAGGTATACTGGCTTCCTTCAGTTGTGCAAATGAGCCGAGAGTGTGCAAATTCAAAATAGAGTAAAGTTTCCATGGCACAGTTTGGAAATGAAGTGATTTGTAAAGTACAAATTAAGAGAGTTGAGGGTACAATACACCTCAAGCTTGTATGCTTTTTGTGAATTTTATACTTCCATTCTGCAAATGTGTAACAATCTAATGCTATATACTTCATTGACACTTTCAGCTTGTAAGTGAAGTTGTTTATAGAGTGTCATTGAAATGAGATGGAGGTTCAATTACCCTCAAATTTGTATGTTTTTGTGACTTTCATGCTTCCATTTTGCAGACTTTTACCAACCACTGTGCTATGTGATTCATTGATATCTTCAGTAGGACTGCTTCCATGGTGCAGCTTGCAAATTAACTGATTTTAGGAGTTTAATTCAAAACAGTTGAGGGTTCAAATCCTATCAGGGTTTTACGTGTGCTTTTTCCTGAGAGTTGCACCATAATACAGGCACACTTATCAGACTTTGCAGATATGGGTTCATAGGTTCGTAGGTATGTTCTAGGCTAATGACCAGAAGGGCCTTTTTAAGCCTAGCCATGCATCCCAAATTTCTTTCAACTTCTGGTACCCTTGATAAGTGTAAGCAGGGGCTTGGGAGGTGAAACATTTGCAAGCAGGGGCCTGGGAGATGAACCACTTACAGCCTGCATGTGTCCATTAGAGATATAGATGCCAAACCAGGCATGAATTTCCTGTTCCACATCCAATTGTCCATGTTACACTTAAATTGGGTTAGGGAAGAACTTTGCTTCATGTGGATGGGGAGCCTATTCCAATGATGGGGTAGTCTCTGGGATACATACGTCTCTGTTAGCATAGTGCAGAAGCTTTAACTTCAAAGCTTTTCTCAGTACAGTAAGAGTGAGTGCTTCATAGACCCCTCTGTCACTGGTCAGTATTTGGGCACAGACCACAAAGCACAAATTGGTCTTGTTGAGGAAAGCATTTACAAATGAGACAGTCAAAGTGAGTGTTAATGAAAATTGACATTGTGATCTACCCTGGAAATGGTGGCAGCAGTAGAATAATGCAGTAAAGAGACTGAGAGAATCACTCTATTTTGGGCACAAACAGGAAAAAGTGTACTCCATCTTTTGACAGCATAGACATGCCTGTTTCTCCAGCAGGTCCTATTTATATGACAGGCAAGGTTGAAGTTTTTGGAATGGGTATTTCTGATGATGTTTGTTTTGTGGATAAGCAGGAGGTCCATCAGAGTGGGGTCTGACAATGTATCGTATGCCAGGCATAGATTTCCCCTCAACAGTGTGTTGAAGACAGAATACAGGGATATGGCCTTGAGTTGGTCTGCAAAGGACATGTTACTTATACCCTGTATTCTTTAAGTAAGGAACCTCTGTGGACATTTCAGTTGTTGGATATGCCTGGTTAGGTACATAACAAGGAGGGCAGTGTACTAAATGAGAAGTCAGATGAATGCTGAATACAATGGAACAATGACTTCCTTGAACATAGATGCCATACCTTTGTTTATAAGTTCACAACATGGAATGATTTCCTCACTGTTACAGACATGTGATGGTGAACAGCTACATTACTGTCTATGTGTGTCTCCAAGTCCATGTCTACTAGGCCAGTTCTTAGGTGTGTGTTGTTAATATGATAGTTACCAGGGGAGGATGACTTCCCAAATGATACTATTATGCTTTTCTTGGCATTTAGTTTTAGTTCATAGCTCTGACACCAGTTATTTGTCTTTGTCTGCCTTTCCTGGAGAATATTTGTGTCAGTGGGAGATTCTATGACCACTCCTAACTTGCAATCATCTGCAAATTTAGTCAGCTATAGACCATTGACATTGGTTTTGACTTCAGAGAAGTAAATGCTAAAAAGGAACGGTCCCAGAACTGATCCACTTATGACTGACCTCTTTATGGAGGTGAACTCCTGAATTCTATCCTACTGGGTTCTGTCTGTGAGCCAACTGGCTATCCACTGGGTAATATAAGGGTTTAAATCAAACCTACTGAGTTTGTCAACAATGCCCAAGTGGGGTATTGTGCAAAATATTCATTCATTCATTCTGCTATCCATGTTTTATCCTATATAAGATAATGTGCAAGCCAATATATATCCTGGAAAGCTCTTGGTGCAGACAGAAGTCCAATCCTGGGCACTTGTCCCCCACAGGATGCAAACATACATACAGTCAATCCCTCTCAAACTACATGCATAGCTGTAGGCAGTTTAAGGAATCAGCAGTTCATCTAAAAGTATATCTTTGGGATGTAGGAGAAAACTGGATCTCCCAGCAAAATCTCCTGCCAAGACAATGATATATATGTATGTGCGTGTGTGTGTGTGTGTGTGTGTGTGTGTGATTATATTACCATTGGTCATCAACTAGCAACACAAATGCACAATATATGGATACACTTGCTTCACTGCCACATACAATTGTGGTATAAATCATCAAAGTAAAATGATTGCAAATGTAAACATCCTAATCCATAATGTTGTTGTTGTTGTTGTTTGTCTTTTCAGCTTTTCCCGGTTAGGGGCCGCCACATCAGAACTCCGGTCTGCTAATGATTGGCAGTCAATTTTTTTATGGTGCCGAGTTGCCAGCTCGATGCCCAACCTTCAGCGAAGGAACACCTATTCACACATGTCTTTCGGAGGCCACTCGACCATGGGGAGGACATGCAGACCCCACAAAGAAGGCACTCCAGCCGTGAATCAAACAGGAGAACCTGTTATGCTATAAATCTATAATCAACAAAGTGAGCAGGAAAATCTGCATTCGGCAAAAGAAACTTTCATCTAAGTAAAAGAAAGCCATGATTATATTTATATATATATATATATATATATATATATATATATATATATATATATATATATGGTTCTAGGTCATAACATCGACAACTAAGAAGACCGACACCAACTTCACCGACACGAAAACACCGACACAGAAATAATCGAAACTACAAACCACGGACATGTAACAGGTAAGGGGTTTAAATTTCGCTAATCATGCCTACCATGTTTTAGAAAGTGTGGCAGTGTTATGCAAACCCCTTACCTGTTACATGTCCGTGGTTTGTAGTTTCGATTATTTCTGTGTCTGTGTTTTCGTGTCGGTGAAGTTGGTGTTGGTCTTCTTAGTTGTCGATGTTATGACCTAGAACCATATATATATATATATATATATATATATATATATATATATATATAATATATATATATATATGTGTGTGCATACATCAATTGTCATTCATTCCTCAACTAATGGGATCGGATCTGATCCTCGGATCTGACGCAGATGTTATACTGTCTTGTGGCCTTCAATAAACTCTCAGGCTCCTTCCTTACCAATAATGCACCACCTCTAACATCCCTCAGGTGTCCTTTTCATTAGAAGATAAGTAATTCTTCAGAATTTTTCTTCTAAAAATCTTTATTTCAACTACTTCTTGACTCTTTAATAGATCATTCTATTTGTAAGTCATTCCTTCTTATACACTTTCAAATGTAACCTTCATTACCATTGTTGGTATACCTATCCTACCTTGCCTATACACTTTTTCTCACTACCATATTTTGTCGTTACCTCCCTTTATTTCTAATTAAAAAAAAAGTTTACTTGACCTGTCTGTTCTTCTATACATAACTTCTCTTTAACAATGTCTGAAAAAAGATTTAAGAAATGCGAGAAGTGTAGGCATAACATGGCTTATTCTGATGCCCATATTCTTATTGCTTGAATATGGATAATCTAAATCAGGATTGTACTATCTGTCATGAGTTCAACCCCTGAGCTCTTGCTGATAGGAGGATCAAATTGATTATAAAGGGTTTGTTAGCAACCTCCTTTTTTGAAGCCATTTCTGGGTCCAATCCCTGAAACATAAATCAAAAGATTCTTCAAAAATGTCTAATCCCTTGGATTCTCCAACCTCAAATTCTTCTGAACCAAGAAGAAAGAAAGAAAAACAGAATTTGTGTGGTCTGACCATTAATGGATTAATCTTGGCATGTTTTGAATCCTATACCTTTGGATCTGACCAAACGTATATTAAAGATCCTACATCCTCAGATCTGAAGCCCTTGCCAAGGGCTACCTATTCACCTACTCTGGATCAGGTTTCTTCCAGGGAGTCCTCTCCTTTTTTTAGAAAGACACTCAAAATTGCCATCACTGGTATCTTCTGGATCCTCCAGGAGTCTCATAAAAGCAGGTGTGAAGAGGATGATGAAGAAATTCTTCACAGAGCAGATTCAGATGGGGAATTCTAATGGTTCTGACCCCTTTGGGACAGGAAGTATGCCCTTCTACCACTCCACTGATGACAGCTCCTTCTCTAATCCATCCTGTGGTTTTAGAGTCCACAGATCCAAGCATTAAGGGTCCATCTGATTCAGATCCAAAGAGAACATCATCTTCAGATCTGACTATTACTCTGAGTGCAATGGCTCCAACACCCTCATAGCCAGATTACACTTGGAGCCAATACTTCCTGATCAGATCCGAGAGGATGGGGTCGACTCTGAGGTTTTCCGAGCCATTTCTTCCTCTTGGAGCTTTGCATTGGATAGCTCAGCCCCGACTTCCATGTTGGGCGGATTGCTCTTGGGGTGGAGAGAAGTGACAAGCCAGAAACTTGCTTTCTCAGCTCCATTGGCTTCCTTCTCCTCGGAGTGGTTTGCCTTTGAGGTTGTGAAGAGACTGTTCTCTGCTGCAGCATGTCAGACAGGTCCTTCCCACTTGGATCCACCCTCTACTTCTCAGATGACTTTGCACCATGATTCTCAACATTCTACACCACAAGGACAGCCAACCCAAAGCTTGTATTGTCATCTCTTCTGACACTTCACCAGACCACCACACCAAGGAAGTCACTAGGAAGAGAAAGTAAAAAAGGAGGCACATGGACTTTCCTCAAGAGTCAGTCACTGAGGCTACTGATTTTGATGAAGGTGAGAGGTTGCCAAAATCACCATCCAATGACATCTCATTTGAAGACATTCTTGAGATCCTTAAGAAGAAGGGTGGGTGGTCTTCCAAATACCCATTTCCTGAGGAATCAGTATTAATTCTGGAAACATTTGGTACTGGCCTGTCTACCTCCTGGGTTACTCCTCCTGCCAATGAACATATTGATTTAATTTCTAGGTGGACTTGGAAGGAATCTGGTACAAGTGAGGCAATCCTCAAGGAACTAGACCAGATTCTGGCTCCACCAGTAGGGCAGGAATATTGGAAGCTGGTAAAGGGATTCCAGTTGATGCCATGGTCGTGGCAACAGCTACAAAAAAGGGACTCGCTGAACAGAGTTTGACTGCTCATCCTCCTAATAGAGAGTCTAGGGCGATAGACAGATCGTGGAAATGTGTTTATTCTTCAGCAATGCTTGCATTCACATCACTGAACTATCTGCACATTTTACAAGGTCACAAAGAAATTTGATTAAAGAACTATCCAAATCTTTTTCCGGAACTGGAACTACTGAGGTTCAGTCTTCAGTGGTTTCTCAGTTTTCTCAGTTGGCTGCTCTACAAGCTATATCCAATTTGTCCATGAGGCTTATCTCTCATGCTGCAGAAAGCATTTCAAGGGCTGTGGGTTCAGGTATTTCCATAAGGAAGCATGCCTGGATGCACTTGTGTGATTTTGCAGAGTCCTTCAAGTCATCGTTTGTCAATGCCCCCTTTGATAGCCCTTCTTTGTTTGGCCCCACAGTAAAGGACATACTCTTCAGGTGTAAAAAAGATGGAAAGACCCTCTCTGCTGTGGGTGTGTGTTTTTTGACCCCTCAAAGGACCTTTTCCAGGAATCAATGGGGAGGTCAAAAATAGTAGTTTGGACAATCTTATGGTCCTTTCCAGGACACACGTGGAGGTAGTCCCCAGAGGCAGAGAGTGGAGCAATAATGGAAGATGATGCTCTCATGAGAGAGTAGGCCTGCAAAACTGGGGATCTAGTGATTCCTTTTCTGACAGACATTTTCAGTGCTTCTGAATGGAGGCCCGACTGCCTACCTCTGGAGGCAGTCAGGGATTGCTTATCTTTGCACTGAACAACTTGGCTAGAGATAACAAAAGACAGTTGGGTGCAGAGAATTATTTCCAGAGGTTATATAATTCCATTTTTTCCTACCTCATTCATTGCCAAAACAAATTCCAGATGTTCCACCAAATCAGAAAGAGGGAGCAGCACTAGCAATGCAGAAGCTGCTTGAAAAAAGAGTCATCCAGGAGGTTCCACCAGACCAAATAGAATCTAGAACTTACTCAGGATTTTTTTTAGTGCCAAAGAAAGCAGGGGACTGGAGACCAATTTTGAATCCAAGTCTACTGAACAAGCCGGTTCAACACACAAAGTTCCGGATAGTCATGGTTCTATCCATTCTGCCCTTTCTGATCAAGGATAACTGGATGTGCTTGATAAACCTTCAGAATGCATACTATCACATAAAAATGAACAGATGATCCAGAAGGTAGTTACGCTTCCAGTCACTATCAGTTCAGAGCACTGCCCTTTGGTCTCACCACATCCCCCCAGGGTGTTCATCAAGTGCTTGGCAGTGGTAGCAGCTCACTTGAGACTGTAAGGATTCCAGGAGTTTCCATATTTAGATGACTGCCTCATTACAGCCCTGACCAGGCATCAACTGATAGAAACACAAGATCAGGTGTTACAGACCTGTTCACATCTTGGAATAACCATAAATTACAACAAGTCTCATTTACAACCAACCCAGCTACTGGAATTTATAGGAGCAGTGGATGGAGGTCAGGAAAATAATTTGCACTACCAGAATTTTAGCCAGACTGATTCTGCAAGCCCATGGGTCAATGTCAACAGCAATGTTTTTAGTCGCCTTAGCAAGATTCCATATGAGAATTCTACAATGGATGCTAGCAACACAACGGTCAGTGCTTTCTCAACCCATGTCAGCAAAGATAAGAATAACCCAGGTATGCAAATGGTCACAATAGCTGTTACAAGGTCATCCTTTCATCCTGCCTCAGCTCAAGGCCATAGTGACCATGAATGCTTCCCAGATTGGGTGGGGGGCACTTCCTGGGAAGGGCAGTTCAAGACATTTGGTCCCCCATGGAGGTCAACTTGCATATCAATTTTCTGGAGATGAGAGTGGTGCTGTTTGCATTGCAGGCATTCCAGGACTCTCCTCCTCTCAGAACAATTGCAGTCCACACAGACATGTTAGTAGTTTGGTACATCAACAAGCAAGAGAGAACCAGATCTTATTCTCTGTGTTGAGAAGCCCTCAGAGTATGGCAATGGGTAATATCTTCCAACTGCTTTCTAATAGCAATGGATATTCTACGGAAATCCAATGTGATAGCAGACAAACTGAGCAGGTCCATCTTACTACCTCACAAGTGGTCTCCCAACAACAAGGTGAAGGAAATGATTTTCAGTTGGTGGGGCCAGCCTTGCTGAGATCTTTTTGCATCTCCCCTGAAAAACAAGTATAGCGCAGTAGCTTTTTTGCCCTGATCCCCCACCGAGGGAGTCACCAAGGGATGTTCTACTCCATGAATTGTCTTCTGCATGCTTATCCTCTGACTCCACTAATTCCAAAATTCCTTCAGAAAGCAGCCAGTGTGAAGAGCAAAGTCATCCTCATCGCACCTTACTGGTCCTAGGAAGTTTGGTTCCCCTTCCTTTGGGCTCATCTTCTATATTCACCTTAAATTCTGGATCCAATTCCAGACCTTCTGTTTCACTTGACAGCCATGTTTCACCAGGATATCTCATATCTCAAACTAACAGCATAGTTTCTCCAATTCCTTTAATAGCCAGATAACCAATGCTTTCTTCCCCTGCCATTCCATACTTTTATCTACCCATAAGTTTTCTACTAGGAAATTCTACAGGAATAAATGGAGACGGTTTGTTTATTGGGCAGAGCAGAATTACATAGACCCCGTTTTCAGCTCCAATTCATTCTCTTCTTGAATTTTTAGTGAGTTTGTTTAGCAAGGGTGCTAGTTCATCAGCTATTAAAGTTCAAACCCCAGCAATATCTAACGTTAATGTGGGGTTTCAAAATTCTTCCCTGGCATCCTCTAAACTGTGCAAAGCCTTTTTAAAAGGTACTCTTCTGCTAAGACCCCATTATAAAGACCCCATACCACCATGGGATTTAAATTTGGTACTGCAAGACTTGATACATTCTCTCTTTGAACCTGGAGCTAAATGTGATGTTAAATTCTTGAACTGGAAAACTATATTTTTAGTTGCAATTACATCTGCTAGAAGAATTTCTGAACTTCAAGTGTTACCTTCTAAGTCCCCATAATTGATTTTTCTAAGGATAGGGTCACATCATGTACCAATGCTTACTTCCTTCCTAAGGTGGTGTCAGAATCCAACATCAACCAATCCATTAACTTGCCAGTTTTTTTCCACAATATACAAATAAAGAGGACTATATGCTGCATTCACTGGATGCTTCTAGACAATTACATTTCTAACTACACAGAACACAAGAGATTAGAAAGATGGATCAGTTATTTGTTTCCTTTGCACTTACTAAATTGGGAAAACCATTTACAAAGGTAACTTTAGTTAGATGGTTGACAGATCGCATTTCAATGTCTATAACAAGTTGAATCTCCCCTTACCAAAACCTTTAAAGGCTCATTCAACCAGGTCTGTGGCAATTTCTGATGTATTCCAGTCTAGAGCTTCCATGCATGATATATGTGCAGCTACAACCTGGTTAAATCCTCATACCTTTATCACTCATTACAAACTAGATCTGGTCTCAAGGGGAAGAGCAGCCTTTGGCTCAACTGTACTCAGGAATATCCTTCCTTAGAGTCCACCGAGGAGTTCAGGTGGCTGGGGACTCTGTCTCATTAGTTGAGAAATGAATCAGAATTGACAATATCAGATAAACAAGTTATGTACTTACCATAACGTTCCATCTGTGTTGTTCATTTTCATTCTTCCTCAACTACTCTCCCACCACCCCTCTCCATTTTCATAATTGACTTCTGGAGGATTGAGACTCTACAGGACACTTATATCCGTTGTGTTGAACTCTAGTTATAGTAATTATTTTATAGTCTTCCTGTCAAGCTGCAAACAAGATCTGAGGTATGTTAAGGGGTGGTGCATTATGGGTAGGGAAGGAGCTGTAGAGATTGATGGAGGCCATGAGCTAGTATAACAGCAGAGTCAGATCCAAGGATTGGATCTGATCCCATTAGTTGAGGAAGAATGAAAATGGACAACACAGATGGAACATTATAGTAAGTACATAACTTCTACACACGCACATATATATATATATATATATATATATATATATATATATATATATATATATATATATACATATATACACACACACACACACGTATATATATATATATATATATATATATATATATATATATATGGATCTACATTTTTAAATCGAACCGTACTTTCTCAAACTTACTTCCGCGAAAGTGCATTCCATCGAAAATGCACTTTCGCAGAATAAAATTTATTTTATTATTTATTTTATTTATCATTTGTTGACCGGGAAAGTCCGACTAGGTTCCACAGAGCCTGTTTTCAGTGGAGGCCCGGGAGAAATGCTCCAGATGCATGTCTTTGGAATGTGGGAGGAAACCGGAGTACCCGGAGGAAACCCATGCGACCACAGGGAGAACATGCAAACTCCACACAGAAGGCACCCCAGCAGAGAATCAAACCAGAGAACCTCTTGCTGTGAGGCGACAACTTTAACCGCTGCACCACAACAAAAAATAACTAAAAAAGTAAAATAACACACTAAACAGTATTATGCAGAGGGGCAAGCCCCCCCTGCGCCCCACATGTGGGGGCTGCACCCCCCTACTTTAATATTCTCACTCCAAGATGATACTACAGTGGGGAAAAGGGAATATTCCCTTACCCCCACTATACTACGAAACAAAACTTTCCTTAATTGTACATCAACAGTATACATTGATGTACAACTAAGGCAATATGCAAACTGTATGTTGTCCTTTTTATTTGTTTACTTTCGTAAAGTAATTTCGTACTGTCGATAAAATAAATAGGACCTATATATATATATATATATATATATATATATATATATATATATATATGGATCTACTTGATATGATCGACATTTCACAATGTCGAAATCCATATGGCCGAGACCATATGATCGACATTTGAAATGTCGAACATACAAGCACCCCCCCCAAAAAAAAGTAACTTTAACAATGCTAGTAGGGGGGCTACGCCCTCCTGCACCCCTTGTGGGGAGCTCCGCCCCCCCCAACTTTAATATACCAACTCCAAGATCGCACTACAGTGTGGAAATGGAAATCTTTCCATTCCGCACTGTATGGAGATGCTGGTTCCCCATGGTCGACATTTCATATGAATGTCGACCCATATATATATATATATATATATATATATATATATATATATATATATATATATCTACATAGTCAAAGATATAGATATTTAGCTATTTACATATACAATTATTATATAAATCATTTTAGTTAGCATTATATTATATACACTATTTTAGGTAGCACTCACAAATTCTGACCACACTTACATCGATGGAACACGATCATATGCCTTTACACCAAATTGCCATACAGATGCTGAAACATTATTGCTTTACCTACCAGGAATCATTTTTAGCAATGACTTCTGACATGAATAAATCATGCTGGAGAGACAGACATGTGTCCCAGAGATTATGTCTCCTCTGGAATAAGCTTTCTATTCATGTGAAGCAGAGCTGTTCCCTGACTGTCTTCAAGTGCAGTCTGGACCAATGAATAAGAAGTCGCATATTCACTCATGGGGTGGCACTCATGTCCCTTATGGACAGAAGCAATCTGTAAAAATTGTCAAAACCTCACTTGCTGGTCCTTGTTATTTTTCCCCTAAGGATCGAAAATTGGGTAAAATCTGGGTACAGCTAGCTAGGTTTTAAAGGACTCTTCAGCTGTTAGCACAGAAATTTCCTATAAACCTATAAACAAAGAAAAAATAACCATTGTAATTGTTTTTTTGCAGGGACCACACCTCTTGCTTTCCCACAAAGGTCACAAGGGTGACTGCATCTCTCTTACTCCAGTGACTCTGTATCTCTCTCTTTCTTATAGATAAACTCTGATATGGTACAATACTGGGTACATGACATAGTTCCAAGTATACACTAATGTGTCATTTTACACTATTTAAATACAGGAACTCTGGCATCCTGCCTTTTGACATAAATACTGTCACTGGCCAAATTCAAGAATAAGCCAGGCTGTGCTTCTCAAGTCTCTTCCTTTGGCACTGCTAAGGTGCATTTGGCAAAGCCTATGGTAAAAGTTGTAAAGTTCAGGACTTTGCAACCATGGAAAGAACTTACTATACCAGTTCAGGCTATAACTGTAAGCTGTAAGATCCCTTGCTGGCTGTTGTGTAATTATGTCTATTATGGTGCTATTGTCCGGCAGTTAATGTGGAAGATTAAGGCTGGAAGGCATTAAAATGCTGCTTCCTATAGGCAGAGGTGCAGAGTTCTGATACCTTTAACCAAGCCACTTCACACACCAGTGCTCCTGGCTTGCATTTGGAAAGGGCAATTGTATGTGTCGTGTGGACCTACCTTGTCAACAAATAGATATAAAATAAAATAAAAACTCATTGGTTCATTTTTGATAAACTCTGTAGCATCTGTCTGCTTCCTTTCTTTCACCCTGTGAGGACCTTGTGCGTGCTGCCATATCCTTACACAGTATACACGTTTTTGTCAAAATGTTTATTAGATAAGAAGAGGCCAAATTCCTCTGAAACTAGACTCAGGGCGAAGGCATTAGTTAGCCTGTCTTACTGTTTGTGTGCAACCGATAACCAAAGTTATGCAAAGCCATTTATGGCTAATATAAGCAATGTTGGTAAGCAAACTCAATTAGTACAGTGACAGAAATAGGTTCTCTTATGATAAAATAACGTGCAACAATCTGGGTTTGTGCCATAGTTTAGTTTACACAGCCAATTTAGATCCTTGACTAAGCTCTGGTATGGCTTAATGTGAGAAACTGATGGCTTATTCAAGTGTAAAGCTCACATTTATTAAGGTTTGGCACATTCATCTCTTGGCTTTCTTGCACAGTTATGTTAAATGGTATGAAAGCGTATACCATATATGTCATAAACCATATCAGAAACTTTCAACTCACAGGGCAGAGTATGCAAAACTATGTTTTGGCATTATGTACAAAAAGTATAGTTCCTGCTTAGCATTTGGTGCCTGTTGTAAGCTGTCACTGAATCTCACACTGACACAAATGTTCTCCAGGAAGGGCTAACAAAGACAAGCAACTGGTGTCAGAGCCATGGGCTAAAACTAAATGCCAAGAAATGCATAATAGTCTCCTTTGGGAAGTCATCCATCCCTGGTAACTATAACATTGACAACACACCCCTTAGAATTGACCCAGTAGGCAGGGACTTATGGACACATGTGAATAGTAATCTAGCCTTTGACCATCATGCGTCTACAGTGGTGAGGAAATCATTCAATATTGCGCAACTTATAAACAAAGGTATGGCATCTAAATCCAAAGAAGTCATTGTTCCACTGTATTCGGCATTCATCAGACCTATCATTGAGTACAATGTCCCCTTTGGTAATTCCCTAACTAGGCATAGCCAACAATTGGACTATCTCACACTGGTGCCTCACTAAAAGAATATGGGACTTAAGTAAAATGTCCTATGCAGACCACCTAAATGCCCTCTCCCTGTATTCTGTCTTCTACAGGCTTTTGAGGGGAGAGCTATGCCTGGCATACAGGGCATTCTCAGACCCCACTATGATGGACCTCCTTCATATCTTCAAAACAAACAGCACCAGAATTATCCATTCTAAAGACTTAAACCCTGCCTGGGATATAAATAGGTCCTGCTTGCAAGATTAGGTATGTATCCCAGAGACTACCCAGTCTATGGAACAAGCTCCCCATCCATGTGAAGTAGAGTTCCTCCCTAACCCAATTCAAGTGCAACTTGGACAACTGGATGGGAAACTGGAAATTCATCCCTGGTTCATCTCCCAAACCCCTGTTTACACTTATCAATGGTATCAGAACTTGCCAGAGATTTGGGATGCATGGCTAGGCTTAAAAAGGCCCTTGTGGTTGTTAGCCTAGTAAACACCTATAATGGTTCCAGCTGTATATTCAGGATTTTAAGTGTGATCTTCTGAACTTCAAGAATTTAAGTGTCCTTACACGGAACTATATACTAAGTCCAAAATTGATCTATCTTGCATTATTCCCTCTTTATGAGGTACAGCATTCTTGGATTCAGTGTACATATGTATTGAGGGTGTGGGTGGTGCAGCCCTCCACATCAGCTGTGTGTGTGTGTGTGTGTGTGTGTGTGTGTGTGTGTGTGTGTGTGGGGGGGGGGGGCTGCAAAAAAAAAAAACTTTTAAAATGTAATGCCAAGTTCCAAATATTATTGTTATTTTACATTGCACTTAATTTATTACAGTTTTGAGACAAAATGTAAATAGGTTGTCCTGCAGCAGTCCCTGCAGGCATGCACATCCTGTGCTAAAGAGCTGCTCATAGTAATGAAATAAGGTTTACTGAAGTTAAATATGGCATGTGTATATTATCATACAATTACAAAACCATTTTTGTATCTCACAGATATATGTGGGTTACACCTAGCATTCCCAGATACATTCTATACACAGATCCCACTTGTCAGCATGTGATAAGCTTTACTGGCATAGATACTTCCACTATGACTCACTGAATTACAGCCTGGCAAGGAAGCCAACTCTCTAACCACACCTGTTTAAGAAAGCAATCTAATACAAAAATTAAATGTAGGTATTTGCTTGAGAAGGAGGAAGCAACCTCCCCATACACACACTTCAAATGTGGAGGGTAATCATTCCCTCATAGGTTCATAGGTTGGTACTAGGCTATCGGCCCTAGGGCCTATACAAGCCTAGCCATATCAATTCCCTGGCTATTTCTTCCCAGAATATTTACTTCCCTGGTCCCCTGTCTAGCAGGGCAACTGACATGATCCATGGGGTGAATTTCCTATCTCCCATCCAATAGTCAAGGTTCCTTTTGAAGAGGGCCAAAGAGGCGCTCAGCTTGACATGTATGGGCAGTCTATTCCAGAGTATGGGGAGTCTCTGGGTCAGGAACCTATCCCATCAGCATGTTTTGTTCATTGTGATGACCAGATTTAGATCCCTGGAGCGTGTAGCTCTGAAGGACTGGGATTTCTTTAAGTGTAGCATGTCCAACAGCACTGGGTTTGACATGGCCTTGTATGTTAAACAGAGATCACCTCTGAGTAGGCGATATGCGACAGAGTATAGCTGGAGATGCGGCAGAGTATAGCTGGCATAATTTATATATGTACCAATGTCACAGATGCACAAACATGAGGAAGGGAGAAATTTCCCAAAGGAAAGAAGTCAGTGCCAGTGCATACTTAGAAACCATACTGACAGTGATTTCCTTTAGAAAACAGTGATTGGAGAGTTGAAGTTCACTAAATAGTTGTGTGTCAATTAGAACTTCATCTGTTTTGGACTCACTTACCAGAAGAAAATCCTGGCTGAAGGCAACACCTTGCAAGATAACATAAATAGCATGGAGACACATAGCATGCATATGAGTGTCTACTGGCTTTAGGTGGTATGTGCTTGTCCATTTGCAATTTAGTCAGCATTCCCTGGCATTTGGTATATAACTGTGACACTTATGCCATTTCCTTTGTGTGTTTTTCTTGTTTTTTCTCCCCCACAACTTCCTGTTGCTACCATACAGATTTTGTGGTTTAGCCTTGGATGTAGCACATTTCTATCAGTATAACATGCAGTTTGGGACTTCTCTAGCAATGTACTGTGTATGTTGTATCATGCCATTGTGTTTTACTCTGATTTGATAAAAACAAACATCAATGCTGTGGGAATGTGGCGAAAATGCCACAACTACTAAACAAATGAAGTTGGGCCTGAACCCTGACTCTTAGAATAACATGCTGGTTAAGTATCAGCTGCATGAGCAAGAGATATTTGTGCCTCAAATCACTGTAATATTTTTCAGTTAAATCATAAGCGCACAACTAATTGCTTCAAACACAAAGGAGTGTTGCATATGTATTAGATTCATAGTTTTATAGACAGTACTGGGCAATCACTCTGTAGACCATTAGAAGGCTAGCCAATAAACCATATTCAGAAGTTCCCTCCAGTCTCAAGGAGGGCAATATAAGATATAGCAAGGGAGAATCTGAAGCTGCCCATTGGTTATGTAGATGTACTTTGAAGGTGGCAAGGGTGCAACTCTGCTTGAAATGTAGTGGAAGCTTGTCCCAAATGTAAGGGGTAAATTAAGATATGAATATATCAAGCCAAAGTGTCCTCCTTTAACTTGGTATTTGAATAACCATTTATTCTGTGAAGGAATAGAAGGTCAAATAGGGCTGGATTGTTCATGGCTCGGAAGGGTAGATACAGATCCCCACACAGGAGTCTATAAGATACTGAGTACAGAGACAGACAGCTGCTAGTCTGTCCTGATAACTAAGATTTTTAAGGCCACTAACCTCTCAGTTAGAAATCTCTGAGGTGTCTCAGTTTGAGTCATATGTTTAGACAAATACATTTATTTATTTATTTATTGACATGTGTTTACTGGGAGAGTCCACAGGGCTGAACAGAGCCCATTTTAAGTGGAGGCGGGGGAGAAAAGCTCCAATGAACAATACAACAAGGTAATTACCATACAAGGAATTTACAACAATGTAGTTACAATATTTACAGGAATCACTTCAATACAAAATATGGCAACCGGCTGATACAAAAAGACAAATGTAGGCAAATTTAAAGAATGTGAAAATATGCAATTTAAACAGAATTAAAAGCATCAGAAAAAGCCCAAAGGGGCTTTATATCCAATAATGGGGATGATGAAATACACATTAATGTAAATTAAGACTTCTTTGGATCTAGCGATGTCTTTGGAAATTAGATGAACCAGAAAGAAGGCTTTCAGAACTACTGTGGAGACATGATGGTCAAATGATAAGGAATTATCAATAAGAGTGCCTAGATCCCTTACAATAATGTCTGATTTTAGGTGTGTCACCTATATGGTATGGGAAAATGTTTTGTTTACTAAAATTAACTATACCACATTTTGTCAAATTTAATTTGAGATCATTGTCCTTGCAGCAGCTGTTAACATGGTGTAACCCATGTTTGAGCAATTGTGATTCATTTGGAGAATGAATGATAAATTCATATTTACAGACTTAGATAACCATAGGCCTGAAGCTATGGCCTGATGGTCTGAGAAATAGATGGCAAACAGGAGATACCCCAATACCGAGCCCTGCACTGAATACAATGTCTCCTTTAGGACATACATCAGTAGACATATCAAACAGCTAGAAAGATCCAGAGGTTCCTAACTAAGAAGATCATTGGCTTAAAACCCCTACATTATTAGGAAAAACTGGAAACACCGTCCCTATATTCAGTATCCTGAAGAGAGAGTTATGCCTTCCTTCTGAGCCATTAAGGGCACAGTGGTCCTGGACTTTTTGTATCTCCACAAATTAAATAGCGCCACAGATACCAGAAACAGGGATCTACATCTTCACCAGCAGATAAATAAAACAAGGTGGAGACATAGGTTCACAAGTAGGTCTTGAATAGACTTCCACTGCAAATTAAACAGTGTGATACATTATCTTCATTCAAGCAGGAGCTGGATGATTGGATGGGTAGTCATGAATTCACCCCTGGCCTGACTGGCCTGGCTCTTCTTGAGAGAGGAAGTTGAGACTGACGGTTGGTACTGGCACAGTGTTAATGGTCATATGACTCAATTGCTTTCAGAAGTGGCACCTGCAACTTTAACCACATGGGGTCTTTCAGACAACCAGTTAGCTATCAACTGCACAACATAAAGATCTATATTCAGATTTACATGCCTGCATGGGCAATGTCAAAGGAATTTGCCAGGTCCATGTATGCTGTATGGACTGTGTAACTGCTAACCACTGTTTTGCTGACTGTTTCAAAGACATTAATGAGGTTTACGAAGCATGACCTTCCTTTGGCAAAGCCAAATTGATGAGGTTCTAGGGTTAACAGATTTTCATTGTGCAGATTTATGAGGTCTGAGATAATATGTTCCATAACTATACAAATGAGGTTAGTGTGAAAGATGTGTCTAAAATTATCAGGTTTTGTGTCTGGGCCAGCATTGTGTAATGGCATATCAAAGTCTGTATTCTAGGCTTCAGACCTTTGTGCCCCAGGTCACTTTAATATTTTTCCATGTAAAACCAAAAGCACACAAATGAAAACCAATTCACATGCAACTGAAAAACTATTAAGTGCCTCAGGTTGTACTTGAACCCTGAGTCTCCAGAATACCATTCCAGTTTTATTATCAGGTGTAACACTTAGTCAGCTGGAAACCTCTCTGTGAAAACAAAACAAACAAAAAAATCCCAAAACCGAGCATTGAAATGTATTTATTTATTTGAATTTGTTTACCGGGGTAGAGCACTGATCAAATATGACCATTTCACTCTCATTACAGGGTCAAAATCTGATCAAACGTACAAAGTAGACAAAAGTATTATAATACATAAGTGACAGTAAAATGGTACAATGGTAGAGTAATGGTTTGGATACATAGTAAATCCAATGTTTTAATCTGCAATATGTACAAAAGCTTCAAAACATTTGAGAAATTATAGCAAAATAAATTACAGATGTGAAAAGGATCTCAGGGCTTGGGTTAGAGGGGGAAAAGAGTTTTATTTTGTTTTATTTAACATTTGTTTATCGGGAAAGTCTCACTGGGACAGCGCTCATTTTCAGGTGAGGCCCTGGGAGAAATGCTCCAGACATGTCTTTGGAATGTTGGGGGAAACTGGAGCACCCAGAGGAAACCTACATGAACACAGGTAGGACATGCAGACTCAACACAGAAGGCCAGCCGACAATCAAACCGGAGAACCTCTTGCTGCGAAGCGACAATACTAACAGCTGCATCTCTGTGCTGCCCACTCCTGTATATATGAGGTTAGTGTGAGAGTACACTTACTTTTTATGACCTGAGAGTAACAGATACATTTTGCTTGATTAACTAAATAGGATTTTTAGTAGAGAACTTGATATAAGAGGATGGGTATTTCATTTCAGGTGGGAAGGAATCCCACAGTTTGGGCATGTGAATTGAGAATGCATAATCAGAAATATGTTGCTTGGATTGTGGGATTTGTATTTTAGGGTCTGAGTGGTTTGCGCTTCTTAGGTTGTATGTGTGAGTATGTCTTATTAGTTTTGAGGTTAAAGGATGGAGAGTATTCTCATGCAGACGTTTGAACAGCTGGGATCCTATGAGCAGGTCTGCAGTCTGGTTAATTGGGAGTCAATTGGCATTTTTTAGTGTTACACAATGGTGTTCCTTTCTTGGGGAGTGCGTAATAAATCTACATGTTTTCTTTTCTAGTGTCTGAATAGCAATGAAGTTTTTAGAAGAGACAGATTTTGGACTGAGACTGAAATTGGTCAAATTAGATTACTGCTCTGCCCTGGTAAACAAATTCAAATAAATAAATAAATAAATGATTTTCACTGTTTTTTTCTTGGCTCACAGATAGATCCGAGAGATTAGGATCAGTAGAGGCCATATATACAAAAAGGCCAGTCACCTGTGGAGATCTAACGGCTCTATGCTGGGTGTGGCCCTCTTTGGTCAAAGGCAATGTCAAAGGCCTCTGGCTGAGCAAGTTCACAGATGACTGCAAACTGACAGCACTCAGTAAATCCCTTCAAGATGAGAATACCTTTCAGGGAGGTGTAATACAGACAGAATGGCTTGTGACAAGGCCATGGGTTTCACTGCCAAGAAATATATTACAGTACCTTTTGGGTAGTGAGCCACCCAGGGTAGCTACATCATCAATAAAACACCCCTAAAAGTTGATTCACTAGTCAGGTATCTGGGAAGTCGTGTAGGGAACTCATGTAGATAGTAACCTAGCCTTTGAGCAACGTGCATCCAAGGTACTAAGAAAATCCTTCTGTGCTGATCAACTACTAAGTAAGGGCATGGCACCTAGGTTCAGAGAGGTCATTATACCACTGTACTAGGCCCTCATCATACCAGTCATAGAGTATAATGTCCCCTTTTGTATGTACCTGACCAGACACATGCAGCAGCTGAAACGTCTACAGAGGTTCTTTACAAAAAGAATACAGAGAGTAAATAAAATTTCCTAAGCTGATTGCCTCAAAGACCATTCTCTTTGCTTGATATCAAACAGACTTCTGAAAGGTGATGCCATACAAGACATCCCTGAAATCCATTTTCATGAACCTTGTGGGCATCCACAAAACAAACAACATCAGAACTACTAGATCATAAGACCTAAATTTTGCTTGTGATATAAACAAAACATAGTGGAGAGACAGATAAGTTTCTCAGAAAATTCCCATTCTGTGAAACAGGCTCCCTATCCTCTTCCTCTCAAACCATATTTAAGCACAACTTGGACCAGCGTATTGGTAATTGAAAATTTAGCTGTGGCCTAGCGCCTATGCCTCTGATGCACAGAGGCAGACACTAAATTACCCCTATATAAATAAAATTTGTGGGTCACATTTGACTTGCAGAGCTAGGCTTATATGGGCTGTAATGGTCTTTAGCCTACTCTACACACATGAACCAATAAGAGGGAGACTGAATTCGAGCCAAGGGAGTAAAACTCCTTTCCATATTACAGATCCGGTACAGTGTGAGACAAAAGCAGATATTTTTTGTGCCAGAAAAGTAGGGGATTATTTTTTTATGTGCAATATCAAGTTGCAGGTGAAAGTTGAGTGCGGGGCCTAACCACAGACTGAGATATTTGAAAGAGAAGACTTGCTCTAATGAATGGTTGTTGTGATCATAGATTGTTACGTTTTTTTTTTTTTGAATTTTCAGTTTTTGTTTAGTACCAAAAGGCAAAGATTTAGTTTTGGAAGTATTTAGAATGAGGCTTTTAGTAGTAATCTACTCAATGAGGTAACTGAAGCCAGATTGTAGATCTTGCTGTAAGGTAGTTAGGGGTGGTTGGAATGGTAGAGCACCAGGCCATCTGTGTATAGAAGGAGAGGAAGGTGAGGAAGATGAAGTGGAAGCTTATTGATGTATATAGAGAACAGAAGGAGGACAGGAAGATATCTTTGCGGTACACCTTTGAGGAGTGGAGAGGCGAGAGAGGTACACGAGTTATAGTTCACTGAGAAATGACAGTTAATTGGAGAACTTATGAATCAAGGGATGGCATCAGGGGAAATGTCTATTTCTGAAAGCTGGATTATAAGAGAGGAGTGACTGAGTATGCCAAAGGTTCTGCTGAGTTCTATAAAAATTATAACAGAAAACATGCCTTTGACCCTCAGCATATGAGAACTTCAATGGTCAGGGACCAGGTGACTGTGGCTGTGATCTTTCCTGACCAGAAGCTATGTTGTTTTTGTGATATGTAGTGTGAGTTGAAGGATGATAATTTTCTATAAGATTTTGCACATGGCTGTGAGAATGGAAGTAGGGGTGACAGTGTGATGGAAGCTTGGACTGTTTTTGTTTGGGCAGTGGTTTTATTACAGAAGATGTCCATATATTAGGCATGGTGTTGGTAATATGAATAAAGATGTGTTTTAGGGTTGCAGTAATGAAGTCACAACAATGTTATATGAGCAATTGATGTAGCTTGTTTATAAATGGGGGACCTTCCAGCTGTATTTGTTCCAGTAAAAATATAATATCTTTTGATGACGTCTGAAAAGAAATAAAAGAGAAAAACATATTGTGCATGGGATGAGGGAACATCTGTATGGGTGTTTGCAACACATCTTGTGAGGTCACTAAAATGTCTGTGCAAATCATCTGCAGGGCAACTGAAGGGTGTTTATTGCTGTATTTCAGAGAGTTTTGGAAGTGTATCATGGAATGACTTTTGCATCTCCTAATGGCTTTTTTGTCCAGGTTTCTTATATTTGCATATTGCTCCCTGTTTTCTGGAGAAGGATTAGATTTCCAGGAGTGCAAGGATTTATTCCAGAGTTTGAGAATAGATTCTAAATCATGGATTAGCCCCTTTTTGGTTTTGGAGTTAGAAAGTCTACAGATTAAGGTGAAAGTGTCTGTCTTGTGGACTAGAAAGCATGTGTGTAAGGAGTTCAGCTTCTTTATTAGGATCTGTGGTGTCTAGAATAGTGGTCTAGATGTGGGAAGAGAAAGTTGAAGATAGTTTTGCAAAACAATATTCTCTATTGATTTTTTAGTACTGCAGTCTTTTGCAGTACATAATTACTCAAATGTGCTCAGGAGTGTAATTTACATATTATGGAATGAATGCAGACAGAATGATAAACAAAATAAGTGCCTTAGTTGACACTAGAACCAAGCCAAATCCTGAAGATTAGGGTTCTTTAGAAATGCAGGTGTCCCACTCATATGTCTGTTAGCATGAATAGAATGATATTCCAAAGTACCTGGGTTCAAGTGTCAAAAAAGGCACTTAATTGCTTCTCACAGATACTTGTACATGCTATGTAATATGCTCACCACCTTCCTGCTGATTTGAAATGAATAGTTATTTTTGATCAAATGAGCTATGCATCTAGAAAAGTTAGACTGTTTGGAGACATGCATGTCTGCAGTTGCCTCAGTGGTATGTCTTCTAGTGTAACCAGAATAGCATTCTGAGGAAACCAGATTCAAACACAAGTTGAGTCACTTAATTCATGTTCAGTTGTGTTTACATGTCTTGAATAGTATACCTCACACACACTCACAATTGCTTGCCATGGTTTCCTAACTGGCAGATGGTGGCTAAGTGCTGGCCTAATAACACTTGGGCAAAACCTACTTCCTTCGAAAGAGGTTAATGTGATCATTTCTGCCCTTGCCCTGAGGCAGTGTGACCTCTGAGGTGTTCACATTTACTCTGTTCATACCACAGCACAATTTCACATTCATTTGCTATGTGGCATTGGA
The DNA here is from genome assembly GCF_019279795.1 of Protopterus annectens. NCBI lineage: Eukaryota > Metazoa > Chordata > Ceratodontiformes > Protopteridae > Protopterus > Protopterus annectens. The sequence continues at coordinate 699,317,033 of NC_056748.1, forward strand.
GATTTATATGTTGCATTTATTCCAATGTTTAATGTGTGGTTGTTAAATATACTCTGAGCTTAGTTAAGGCCTTGAGTCTGGCCCCTTTTAATGATGGATCAGATTGCTTTTCTTCCCTCCAGTTATCAAATTCCTTCTTAAAGGTGGCAAGTGTATTCTGTTTTACTAATCCTAAGGGTAATGAGTGCCACAAAATATATGCCTTATTATGCAAAGTGCCATTCAAAAAATTAGTTTTAGCTCTTGTGACTGGCACAAACTTGTTTGCATTTTTTGTCTGGTGTCAAACAAGTGGTAAAGTTTGTCCCTATAGTCGTACCTAGTAAGTCATTATGCTTGGACTTAAAAATTAGAATGAAGTCCCCTGTAATGTCCATGGCTTATAGCAAGCAGAAAGCCTTTTTCAGACTTTCCATGTACCTCATTTTCCATACATTATGAATTTGCTTTGTAAATCTTCTTTGCACTCTCTCCAGGTTATTGACTAGAGAGTGACTATGTAGAATGACTGAAGCCCCATATTCCTGGGTTAATAACTGATTTACAGATAAGTATTAATATCTTAGGGACCCTGCAGATATCCCTTAGCATAAGTTTAAGTCTGTAATAACATTCTTTGACCACCTCCATATAGTGTGCCTGAAAGAAAGCTTCTTCATCAATAATAGCTCCAAAATCCCTTATTTGGTCAACATTTTCAAAAATGGTATCATTAAACACATATGGTCAACATATATTTTGACTAACAGAGTTAACAGAGCTTCTTAGAATTAAATTCCATATGGTAAGATGTAGACCAGACATTTAATCTATACTAAATAAATTCCAAATTAAGCTTGTCAAATATATTAAAAACCATGGAACTCACTGTGACATAATCATCAAGTTTACTAACTCCTATTCCTCCAGATAGAGGAGATTCAGACATGAAAACTGTAAACAAAATAGGTCCCAAAATGGATCTATGAGGACCTCCTGCTCTAATACTTCTAAATACAGAATATTCCCGGATAATGCAACATTTTCTTTTACTTAACCAATTTGTTCTCCACCTACTCATATACCATTTTACTTGGTGCCTAATGAGTAGTCTGAAGATATCACAATGAAGGCCCATATCAAAAGCCTTCACAAGATTCAGATATATAATGTTAACAGGAAGACCTATGTCCAACATCTCCCAAACATGTTGGCAGAAATCAAATAGGTTTGTAAGGCATGAGCTGCTCTCAGTGAAGCCATGTTGGTGCATATCAATTTCAAATGGAAGTTGCTGTAATAATATTTCTTTTATAACCCACTCAAAACATTTTACTATTATGCATGTAAGACTTTATTGGTCTATAGTTGTCTAGTGAGGCCTGGCTCACTCTCTACCCCTTTATGGATAGGCTCAATCACAACATTCCTCCATGTATCTGGAACACAGCCCAATCTTAAAGACATCTGAAACAAGTACATAACACAACCAGTAATATTTTCAATAATTTTCATAACAAATAGTGAGGCCATCAATATACCTATGATGCATGTCATTTTGCTGTATCACATGTTTAAATATATGATAATTCCATCTGATTTTGTGAATCAGTACTTAACACTGAAAAAATAAATTCTATCCTTGTACTCTCAGCTCTGCTCTGCCTACACACTGGTGCTTTGCTTTATAATATTTTTTGTTGCAGTAGGCCATTTGTTCAAATTGTTGTTGTGGTTTTAATAGCTACTTACTGTGATCAGACAAGTTCATAGCCATCATTAATAGCCATTGCTATCTACATTTCCCATTGTACTTAGAATAGCTATTGAAAGTAACTTTATCTGGCTGCATGTCAACATGTGGCAACCAAGTCTGATAATTCCACAGGGCAATTATTGTGTGGCACCTGAGCTATTGTCTGTGAAGCATGTGTATTATGGCATTTCATCCAACCTCTCTTTATTCTACCGGTAGCATTCAGGCCTTGAAGTGTGTATTTTTTGTAGCATCCTGCATCCCCTACAGTCACACAGTTGGTGGTAGCTCTTTCTGTAATATCGAGTTACAGTTGGTGGCACCTCCTTCTGTAATGTCAAGTTACAGTTGGTGGTACCTCCTTCTGTAATGTTGAGTTATAATTGGTGGTACCTCCTTCTGTAATGTTGAGTACACTGTGTGTAATTTTTACTGCCTCTTCAGTCCTCGTACTCCTGCGTTATAGGGAATTTGTGTATTGCTCCCTTACTACTGTAATTGTGTACCATACAAAACTATAGTTGAGTGCTATTGTCGGATCATACTGTGCGTGTAATTTATACGTCCTCTTCAGCCCTCACAATATCGTTACGAAACTATATTTGCATGCTGTCCTCTTACTCTATAACTGTATGCTGCACTAACTGAACTATAGTTGCATACTACTGTTGGACTAGACTGCATTACATAATCCCTTTCCTGCAGGTTCAGCTAGTTGTTGTTTCAGTGTTAGTGCATCCTCACTTCATCTAGTACCTCTCCAGCAAAGCTTGGTTTGCTTACCTAATTATCTCCCTGCCTGCTGAATAAATATATTGAATATGTCGTTTCAGCCCCCCACAATCCCACCCACTTATCAAACATGGAATCCTAATCTTCTTTCAACTCTTCCATTGCTGTCTTCACTGCACTTGACATTATATTGTATTCTGCTCTATTCTATTTAGGGCTGGTGTTACCATATTGGGAGCCCCCTGCAAATGTCAAGTTGGGGGCCTCCTGGACACGTCCAGACTAAGTATCACCCTGTCACTGCCATCTCTTCTAGTTCATGCTGCAGAGTTTTAGAGGTAGTCTGCACAGACTGAACTGTAGCTACAATGCTCTTATATTATGACAGGCACTTGTATCACACTATGTTGGCCAAACTTACAGAAGGACATTCACAGTTACTGGAATTTAATTGCAACAGTGATATATCACAACTCTATGTACAGGGTTGGGTGTAAGTGTGATGGTGCCCTAAGCATAGCTTACTTGCCCCCCCCCCCACACACACACACACATATATTCTGCAGGCTCTAGTGATCCACTCTGCCCCCCCCCCCCACACACACTTCTTGGTCTCTCCACACCATTCACATTAGTTTTGTCTCTTTTCCCACATATTGCCTTACTCTTCAGCTTTTTCAAAAAGCCATGATTTTCTATATGCTCTGAAATGCATTTTACTTTTTTTTTTCTTACATAGCATTTTCATTCAATGATAGCTTGAAAGGCAACTATGATTAAGGAAAGAAATTCAGAGTTGATTTTCAACTTTGGTTTTCCTTGCATCCTTTCAACACACTCTTAATTGACCCAAAATAGTGCAGGAATAACTGTTTAGAAAATAGCTCAATTAAGACAGGGTCACAAGAAGTCAAAGGTTTACAGATGCTCTGAGATGCATTTTAGAGCATTTTCCCAACCTTTTAATCAATGCTGGCCTGAAAAAATATCACGAGTAAGAAAAAAAGTGCAATTTTGCTTTTTCTTTAAAGGAAGACATAAGTTGTGCCCAAGGCTTAATGTTCAAAGCTGAGAAAATAGTAGGTCACGATAAACTAACACTACAATTGTTGTGAGGATATACAAATCCTCTTTGGGAATACTGCCTGACTCCCTAACCCCCCACCTGCTAGCCCCAAAAAATAGATAGTCACTGCCTATGCATTCCTCTAATGTTAGATTGGGATGAAATCAGAGGTTCAAATGTCCATACTCATGTATTATAAGTGACTGTTGTCATATGCATAAATAGCATGCCTCCTTAGTCCTCACCTTTACCTTCCCCCAAAGGCAACCACCAGTATATGTGACTGGTGTGAGAAGGTGATGAAAGTGAAAAAAATAATGACTACAGTAATGAATTCCACTTTGTTGCTCATAGACAGTACACACTGCCCCTACACAAGCTATAGTAACCTTTATGTACACCTCTAAGGTGTGTGAGAAAAGTAATAGAAACAATGACTACACTGTCCCCTTGTTCAATAGAAGCTATGACTTCCTTTGCATACCTCTAAGGTTTGATTGTGATGAGAATTAAAGAAGTAATGAACATGCAAAACCCAGATTCCCACACATCCTTCAGCAACCTTCTGGACACACATTTGAGCAGGGCTAGTTTAAGAATGGGTGTGGATGAGGGTAAAGGCTATCACTAAGTCCATGTCTTCCATTTATTTATACATTCTGGGATGTGGGGGCCACCAGACTCCTAGAAGCTGTACATGTCTGAATGTTCTGTGATGTATTTATGCCTTAATTTTGAAATATAATTACTTGTTGACTGAATTTTTTCAAACTGCTGCACAGAAGTTTTGAATGTGCCTGATATCAGTGACATTTTTACACACAGACACAGACACCTGCTGCATGTTTTGAGGTGCTGATGTAACCACAGCTCATGGATAGACACATACAGACAGGGTGGGCATGTAAACTCCAAGCAGAAAAAAAAAAACGTAGAGAAGAACTTAACTTGAGCAAAGCACTGTGAAATGGCAGTGCTACTCGCAGTGCCACAGTGGCAATGAAGAGTTGCTTTCACTCATACACACACAAGCATAATGGTAATGCTGATGTCTGTGCTAGAAAGTGAAATAAATTATAGCCAGCTTGTTACTCTTACACTGCAACTCACACAGACATACAGACAAGCCATAGTTTTACAATTATTTCTGCGAATAGCAATACACTGTGTAACACTTGCACTGCCCCAACAGATCAGTGACTGTTGTTTATCACTCATCAAATAATAACCAGGGTAAGTTACTTTTCTTTACCTCATTGTGAAGTAATGTATACCTGTAACTGTCGCTGATTTCAGAGAATGTGCCTGATTTTGCTTCATAAGTTTTACTCTGTTCCTCATAACAAGTTTGGTTTGTTGGTAAATCATTAAGGATCTCGGTCAGTCAATATATCCAGTCGTCAAGAGTTACATACTTCTTATTGTTCAAAAATGCATGTTGGTTCAAAATCTGTTATTCTATTAGCCTTTTAAGTGGATTATAGTAATATTTAAAATATGTTCCTGATTTTGAGCCATTATTCTGATATTATGTATGGCTTTGCCCAGAATTCTTGAGCAAAGACATTAAGAGTTACAGTATCTGGTGTTCTACCACTATTTATAAAACTCCCTGAGAAAGAAAACGATCCCTAAATATCAAAAAAGCATCAGCTCTTCTTAAAATCCAAGGTAACCACTGAGACTGGTCACTCTTGGCTGCTGATCTCTTGCACTTACCTCACTCATATTCATTCACTGATTATAAGCTTTATCCTGACAGGATCATATGACAACCCTGTTTTGGATAAAGAACGTAATAAGAAAATTAATACTCTTTGTTTCTTCCTTATTTCCCCCAACCAGCAGCAGCTTTTGTGGGGCCCCCATACAGTCAAGGATGATTAAGGCAGCCCCCTGCTGTGACGGGTATTGCTGGTGCATAAAGCTGTCTATGATGTTAGTCTTAGTGGAGAGAATGTCCGTCAGCAGGATTTAACTAAGTCAACACTACTATGTCAGTGGTAAAATATTTAATGAAATTATGAAGTCTTTACTTGATAAAACACTATTACTATAAGCAGAGATCTCTTTGAATTTTAAATGAGATATGAACAAGAGTTATTATTATCCACCTACTTTATTAATTACTCAGGATGGCTGTACTAGCTATTGTTGGTTTGACAAGCATGTGACAAAATATCAGAATAAGATAACTTGCTGTGGTTGGGGGCTGCAAGGACTAGGAGGCTACCCAGCAACTGCAGGGTTTGCTGCTGCCAAAAGCTAGGTATGAGTCTATTCTATTCTGTTCTATTTTATTCTATTCTACTAGGATAGCTGCTCTTGCAGGTCATTTTAAGCCTAGCTAGTTTCCCTTTTGTGCTTGAAATAACCTATCCCATTTGGTTATAGATCAGACCTTATGGCCTTACCAATCCCATGGTTGATAATTATATATCACCCCTAATAAGAATAAATTGGATCATACCATAGATAATTTGTGGGACCTATGCATGGGATAACACATTTAGGAGCTGTCTCTGTCCATAAGAGCCTGCATTTCATTGCTGGAACCTGTGATCTGAGAGACTGCTTTTCAATCTATCTGGAAATATACAGAGTTAAGTATATTTTTTTGGTTTTAGAGTTTGTACTGTTAATTGTTGCTTATAGTTTTTCAGATCTCTGCTGAAAGTGTTTTCCCCACCTCCCCCTATTTTCTGCCGTGTCTTCAATTGGTATAACTGTTTTTTATAGCTTGTTTGTTATCTAACTCAAGGATCACTGCATAAAATTAGACCTGTTAGTAGCAGCCTGCATTTCATTGCTGGAACCTGTGTTCTGAGAGACTGCTTTTCAATCTATCTGGAAATATACAGAGCTAAGTATATTTTTTTGGTTTTAGAGTTTGTCCTGTTAATTGTGGCTAATAGTTTTTCTGATATCTGCTGAAAGTGTTTTGTCCCACGCACCATCCCTATTTCTGGCTTGTAGTTTAAATTTGGTGGCTTATGCAGTTGCCCGCCCCACTATAGATTTGATCTGGGACACTCCCCCAGTCCCATCTCTTTACCACGTTCTACCCAATAAACTCCTTCTGCACTTGCTTTTAGTCCTTTTTAATTTAATTGCATTTTTAAACTGTTTGGTTTAATATTGCTACATACTCAAGTGTGCTAGCTAGCACTGCATGTGAATTGTTTTTACTGCTGTTTTAGCTACTTTTCTGTAACAAAAAAAATAAAAAATAATGTAAGCCTGTTTTCTACCTTTCCTGTAACTAGTGTAGTCCAGATATAGATTTGCTGTATCCAGGACTGTATGTAAGCTTCTGAGCCCCCCAAGCCTTTCTGTGTTGGAGGGAAGCCTTCTAGCTTATCAGAGGGAGTGGTAAGCACTAGGTAACCTCTCTACCACATAAGGAGTGGTTCTGGCCCAGAAATTGTAGTTATTGGCCGTTTGGGCAAACTTTTCCATCTCTCTCAACTTTCTGATTTGAAAGGATGCATTTGCACTTGTTTCTGTCCTGTAACTCATCTAGTGCAGATACAGATTCTTAGTTTTAGCACTTAAATTTGCTTGTTCATACTCAGCACTTGTTCAGAACTTGTAAGCACTAAATAAGCTACTAATTACTATAGCACTTAACCTTCCTCATTACCTAGAGGAAAACAGTTTTTGTACTTACTTTTCTCACTTGCTTAGAGAAAAATAGCTCCTGTACTCACTTTCCCCACTTATCTAGAGGAAAATAGTTTTTTATTCAGGCATGTCCAAGGGTCAGCACCTAGTGTTCTCTCCTGTCTATCTGATGAAGATGGGCATCTTGAGGCAATGTAGAAATTGCCACATGTACACAGATAACCCTCTCGTCCTACCACCCAACACTGCAACCTGTGAGAGATGCACTTATCTAGCCAAACTGGAGGTAAAGCTGTCTCCAACCAAGATTGAACTTGACAGTCCAGAGGAGAAGGTAAACATTTGCACCACACCACACTCATCACATAGTCTCACTAAATCTACTCCACCAAAATCCACACATAGTAACGCAAAAACATTCATGGAGGCTCTCAATAATAATCTGTCTAACCAACATAGACCTCCAAAGCAGAAACGTAAGCAACCTCCATCCCCCAATACAACCCAAATGACACAGCCCACAGACTCAGTTTGCCACTCAACCACAGCCAATAAGGCAAAACAACGTACCCAACACAAATAGTTATAGGTGACTTTATAGTCAGGCACACTAATGTCCCACTCACCAGGCTAAACAAGGAGAAGGTTACTGTCAGTTGCCCGTCGGGTGCCAGAATCTGCCACATAACCCACGTACTCAGGTCACTCCACAACAAGTACAAATATGACTCTGTCATTGTCCATGTTGGTGTGAATGACCCGAGACATACCTCCCTGGACTACATGAAAAGAGACATGGAAGAGCTCTCCAATCTTGTAGCCCAGGCAAGTATGACCCTAGCCCTGAGTAGCATTCTGCCATCTCCCAGAATGATACCACAGTACAAGGACAAAATGATTGACTTCAACAATTGGCTAAGCTTCTGGTGTCATTCTAAGGGGATCCCGTATCTGTCTGCTTGGGATGACATGGTCGACAGACCACGATGCTTTGCCAGAGATGGCCTGCACCTGTCACCCCAGGGATTCTGAATACTGGCTAAAGCTCTTGCTGCCCCTATAGTGCCTTTTTTAGGCAAGGTTCAAATGACAAATTCACCACCGTAACAGGAACAGGCAAGCAAAAGCTGAGGGTGATGCTACAAGTCTAAATCTCAAAATGCACTCACTCGAGGCACTCCTTAAAATGGAAAACATCGATATCTGTGCAGTGACTGAGACTGGCCCAAGGCTCCAGAGAGCACCCCTGCACTACCAGGCTATAACTCATACCACACTTTTCGGCCATGTAACCTGGACCAAAACACCAAAGGTGGAGGTGTGTCCATATTCATTAAGGATATCCACACCTCCAGGCTAGTTGCTCAGCATAATGCATCCGAGGTTATCCAACTGCAACTAACTCTGGGCAAAACTGCAAACCAAATTGTAGCTTGCTACAGATCCCCCACCATGCCCCAGGATTCCCACTCCTCTTTTCTTGATGTACTGGAAAATATTAGGGTTCAACCAAACACCCTAGTAATGGGTGACTTTAACTACCCCACCATTAACTGGGAAAACTACTCATGTACCAACTCCTTAGCTCAACGCTTTCTGGAATTCATAAACTCCAATGCCCTGGATCAACTTATCCACACCCCCACCAGGGGCAACAATATCCTAGACCTAGCCATTACCAACATGAGTGGCTGGTGTTCCACACCTGAAGTCAACTCCTCATTGGTCCGATCCAACCATAAGCTAATCACCCTTGATATCCACATCCCGCCCCCACACCCCATTAAGGAGACCATGGTAAACATTTTCTCCAAGCCAACTTCATGCTTCTTAAGACAGAAGTGGTGAACTTCATGACACCTATGCAGATGGACAATACAGTTACAACTGCTGAATCCTACACAAATGCACTCTATAAGCAGTTACACGAGTGCATGGATCGTGCTATCCCAAACAGAAAAAAGATGCTATCCTGCAAAAAAAGGAATCCAATCTAGTGGTCCCGTGCCATAAACAAACTGTACAACAGAAGGAAAAAACTCTTGCAAAAGACAGAAAAATCCTATGAGTGGAGGAGCTTCCTGGTCAGCCTCAGTAAGAAGCTGACAGCCATTTTAAGGTCCTCCAAAGCTAGCTATGAAAACAAAATTGCCACTAATTCTAAGGACAACCACAAAGCATTCTATAGCTATGTCAAGAATCTCGATGGCAACACCCAGATCTGCACTGTTACAGCACAACAGCAAGAAAATTACAGAACCAACTGATATTGCCAACATCCTGGCAGATAGGTTCAGTGCTAACTTTACCCCCCCACCCCCTAAAGGGCCCATATCTGTACAGGAAGAATGCAGAGTCTCTGTAATCAAAACTATGCAGGTAAAAGCTGCACTCTCTAAAGCCAAAAAACACAGCATCCATGGGACTGGACAACATCCCAGGCTGCGTTTTACATGAACTTCAGAATGAACTGGCTCCCCACCTAAGCACCATGTTCAATAATAGCCTCACATCAGGCTTTGTGCCCACTGAATGGCACACAGCAACAGTTATCCCACTCCACAAAGGGGGAGCCACCACTGTTCCCGGGAACAATCACCCTATTAGCCTGACGAGCCTGGTCTGCAAGGCCATGGAATGTATCATCATGGAACTCATAAACAAAGACTTTGGTAACCTCCAAACTGTGGATCCCACCCAGTTCGGGTTTGTGTAAGGCAAATCATGCCTCCTGAACCTGATTGACTTCTTTGAGGCAGTTACCAAAGCTGTAGATGAGGGTAAGGTGGTTCACACAGCCTATCTTGACCTCACCAAGGCTTTCGACACCATCCCCCATTCTGGAATTATAGCTAAACTCACTAAACTAGGTATAAATCCCTACGTCACAAGATGGGTTGCCAACTGGCTCACTGACAGAACCCACACTTTAAAAGTTGCAGACTCCAAATCTGACCTCATACCAGTGACAAGTGGAGTACCACAGGGTTCAGTCCTGGGACCTCTCCCGTTTGGTATCTACTTCTCTGAAGTACAGGCTAACAGAGAAGACCTCTGGCTAATGAAGTTCACAGATGACTGCAAACTAGGAGCCATAGTCAAGTCCCCAAATTATGTGGACATCCTACAGAAGGGCCTTGCTGTGACAGATGCCTGGTGTCAGAGCCATGACGTCAAGCTCAGTGCCAAAAAGTGCATTGTCATCCCCTTTGGTAAAAACTCTGTACTCATGAACTACCACATAGGCAGCAATCTACTTAACACCGAATGTGTGATAAGAGACCTTGGGACCCAGGTGGACAGTAGTCTCTCCTTTGATAGTCACATCACCACAGTGGTTAGGAAGTCCTTCTATGTGGCACACCTCATCATAAAAGGGTTCTCATCCAGGAAAAAAGAGGTCATTGTTCCCCTCTACTCGACACTCATTAGACTCATTATAGACTACAACACCCCTTTTGGAATGTACCTCACAAGACATCTGCAACAGCTAGAAAGGCCACAGAACTACCTCACAAAGAGGATTACTTGCCTCAAGCAAATGTCCTACACTGACCGTCTCAAAAAACTCCAGATTTACTCCATAGCATATCGCCTGCGCCAAGGTGATCTCTGCCTAACATATAAAGCCGTGTCAAACCCAGAGCTGTTGGACATGCCACACCTAAAGAAGTCCTAATCCCTCTGAGCTATATGCTCTAGGGACCTAAGCCTTGTCACCACAATAAACAGGACATGCTGGAGGGATAGAGTCCTGTCCCAGAGACTTCCCATACTCTGGAACAGGCTACCCATCTATGTCAAGCAAAGTTCTTCATTAGCACTCTTCAAGAAAAATCTTGATGAGTGGATGGGAAATAGGAAATACACCCCGGGGATCACGTCTGTGTCTCTGCTCAACAGTGGCACAGGAAAATAACTTTCCTGGGTGGAGTAAGCCAGGGTACCTTGTTGGCTAGGCTTACGTAGGCCCTTGGGTTGATAGCCTAGTACTTACCTATGAACCTATGAACCTATTAGTAGTACAGGAGACAGTCCTGGGGTAAATCTTCTGCTACCTATCCATAGATCCAAGTTGCACATGAATATGAACAAGGATGAACCTTATTCTATGTGGTTGGGGTGTCTGTTCATAGGTTCATAGGTTCATAGGTGTTTACTAGGCTAATGGCCCTGGAGCCTTTATGAGCCTAGCCCCCCCAAAAAATTGCCCATGCACCGTGCCACCTGATGTTAGTTCACAGTACCCATATCCAGTAGGGCAACTGAAATGATCCCTGGAGTGAACTTTCTGTTACCCATCCTATCATCAAGATTTTTCTTGAAGCGGGCCAGGCAGGTGCTCTGCTTGACTTGAATGGGAAGCTTATTCCAGAGTATGGGCAGTCTTTGAGAGATGAACCTGTCCCTCCAGCGTGTTCTGTTAATTGTGGTAATGAGGTTGTGATCTCCGGAGCATGTGGCGCGGGGGGTTTGGGATTTCCTTAGGTGTAGCATTTCAAGTAGGGCTGGGTCAGACATGGCTTTGTAAGTCAAGCAGAGATCACATCTAAGTAGATGATAAGAGACTGAGAACAGATGAAGTTTCTTGAGTCTATCCAAGTAGGACATATGTTTAAGGCCTAGGATCCTTTTTGTGAGGTACATTTGTGGCTTCTCCAGCTATTGTAGGTGTCTGGTCAGGTACATGCCAAATGGGGCGTTATATTCGATGACTGGTCTAATGAGGGATGAGTAGAGAGGGATGATGACTGCTTTCTTCCTGGATGTGAAACCTTTGGTTAATAAGAAGTGCCACATAGAAGGACTTTCTGACCACAGTGGCAATGTGGTGGTCGAAGGTGAGGTGGCTGTTAACCTGGGTGCCCAGATCTCTTATGGCTCCTTCAGTGTTTAATGGACTCCCATCAATGTGGTAATTCATGGGAACTGAGTTTTTTCTAAAGGGGTTAATAATGCATTTTTTGGCGTTAAGCTTCAGGCCATGGTTTTGACACCAGTCATAGGTCTCAGAGAGGCCCTTTTGTAGGATGTCTGCATCAATTGGGGAGTCAATAATGACTCCTAGCTTGCAGTCATCAGTGAACTTGGTCAGCCAGAGTCTTTCTGTGCTGGCCTGAACTTCTGAGAAGTAGATGCCAAACAGGAGAGATCCCAGGACCAAGCTCTGTGGGACTCCACCCGTGACTGATCGACAGTCTGACTTGGAATCCTCAACTTTCCCTATGTGGGTCCTGTCTGTGAGCCAATTTCCAACCCACCTAGTGATGTAAAGATCGATGCCTTGTTTGGTGAGTTTATAAATGATACCTGAGTGGGGAATGGTATCAAAGGCCTTGGCCAGGTCGAGGCAGGCTGTATGCAGGGCCTTACCCTCATCCACAGCCTTGGTGACTGCCTCGAAAAAGTCAACCAGGTTCAGCAGGTAGGCTCTCCTCCAGACAAAGCCAAACTGTGTGGGGTCAACAGTTTGGAGAATGTCTATATCTTTGTTAAGCAGGTCCATGATGATGCGCTCCATAGCTTTGCATACCAGACTCGTCAGGCTAATGAGGCGATAGTTTCCAGGGTCTGTATTTGCTCCCCCTTTATGGAGCGGGATGACGGTAGCAGTGCGCCATTTGTTAGGGACATAGCCTGAGGTAAAACTGTGATTGAACAGGTCACACAGATGTGGTGCCAGCTCATTTTGTAACTCATGTAGGATGCAGCCAGGGATATTATCAGGTCCAGTGGATGCTGTATTCTTGGCTTTGGACAATGCGGCTTTTACCTGTGCTGCAGACTTTCTTCTGGTATTGTGATAGGGCCCTTGAGTGGGGAGAGAGGGGCAAAGTTGGCACTGAATCTGTCGGCCAGTATGTTGGCTATATCTGTTGGCTCAGTATAGGAGGTGCCATTGTGCAATAACTCAGAACAAATCTGGGTATTGCCTTTGAGGTTTTTGATATAGCTATAGAAGGCTTTATTATTGTTTTTGGTGTCAGATGCAATTCTGCCTTTATAGTTGACTTTAGAGGATTTGATAAGGGATCTCAGCTTTTTGTTGAGACTGATAACGGAGGTTTTCCAGTTTTGTGACTTCATTTTTTTCTGCAACAGTTTCTTCCTTCTGTTGTAGAGTTTATTGATGGCTGGGGACCACCAGATTGACTTCCTTTTTTGGAGGAGAGCATCTTAGTTCTAATTGGTATGGCAAGGTTCATGCATTTGTGTACATGTTTGCACAGGGCATTGGTGTAAGATTCTGCAGTCATGCAACTATTTTCCATTGGCATGGGTGCCGAGAAGTTTTTAGGAGCCCAAAGTCGGCTTTAGAGATGTTTTTCAGGGTGGTCACCTTAGCGGGGGGTGTAGGTGAGATGGAGATTTCCATGGTGATCAAGTTTGTGGTCAGATTTAACAAGTGAGTAATTGACAATAGGTGTGTAGCACCGGTCTCCCATGTTGGTGATAAGCAGGTCGAGGATGTTGCTTCCTCTAGTGGGGGGTCAGAATGAGCTGGTCCAGGCCACTGGAATTGATAAATTCCAGAAAGCATTGGGCCTATACATTGGTACTTGAATAGTTTTCCCAGTTGATGGAAGGGTAGTTGAAGTCACCCAGTATGAGAGTATTGGGTTGGACCTTGATAGATTCCAGGGTGCTTATGAAGTTGTAGTGAGAGTCTGGGGACATATTTGGGGTTCTGTAGCAGGCTATGACTTGTATTGCTGTCTTACCCGGTGTTAGTTGTACCTGAAGTATCTCAGATGCATTATGCTGGGCTACCAGTCTAGAGGTGTGCGTATCCTTTAAGAATATGGAGACACCACCGCCTTTGGAGCTTCCAGTCGTATTCTGGGGCTGAAAGGTATGGAATCTGTAGTAGCCTGGGAGTGCAGGGGTGCTTTCTGCCTCTTTAAACCAGGTTTCCTTTACAGCACAGATGTCAACATTCTCCATTTTGAGGAGAGCTTTAGCGAGTGCATCTAGAGATTTAGACTTCTAGCATTGAGCAGCATGACCCTCAGATTGCATTTGTTTGTAGCTGTTACGGTAGAATTTTGGTCTTTAGAACACTGCCTAAAAAGGCACTATAGGGGTGGCAAGAGCCTTAGCCAGTACCCAGAATACCAGGGTGGCAGATGCAGGCCATCTCTAGCAAAGCATCAAGGTCTGTCGATCATGTTATACCAGGCAGACAGATACTGGATCCCATTAGAATGACACCAACAACTTAAGTCAATTGTTGAAGTCAATCATTTTCTGCTCGTACTGTGGTATCATTCTGGGTGACGGTAAAATACTGCTGAGGGCTAGGGTCATACCTGCCTGGGCCACATAATCCGAGAGTTCCATCACATTTCTTTTCATGTAGTCCAGGGAGGTATGTCTCAGGTCATTCACACCCACATGGACAATGACTGAGTCATATTTGTACTTGTAGTGGCGTGACCTGAGTGCATGTGTTATGTAGTGGATCCTGGCACCTGACTGTCACCTTCTCCTTGTTCAGCCTAGTGAGTGGGACATCAGTGTGCCTCACAATTGAGTATCCTATGATTAGTACATTGGGGAAAGTGTTTTATGTTAAGGGCTTGGGTTGAGGGGCACACTGTGGTGGTGAGCTGTGTGTTCTGGGGTTGGTGTTGTGGTGGTTGAGTATGTTTCTGTCTCGGGGGGGTCTCTGTTGCTTGGGTAAATTTTTATTGAAAGCCTCTGGGAAGGTGGGTGCATGGTTTGTGTTTCTATGTGTGGGTAGTGATGGTTGGTGTTTTGGATGACTGTGTGTTCTATGTAGTGAGCTTCAGGTGTTGATTTTCTCCTCTTGACCAGCTAGTCCGTTCTTGGTTGGAGCGTGCACTGCTTCCAGTTTGGTGATATAAGTGCATCGCTCACAGGAATGAGTGTTGGGGGGTAAGAGGAGAGGGTTGTCTGTGTACATTAGAGAGTTGCCAAACTGTCTCAGAATGCCCAAGTGCACCAGGTTAGCAAGAGCAAGCACAGGTACTTGCCCTACAATCATACCAGGAGGGGTGGTCATAACTAATAAGTACTGGTGTTGTTACTGCATAGGAAAAGCTAGTGCTGAGAGCATCTAAGTGTGCTACAATAAATGCTACAAAAGCCTGTTAAAATGCTAGCTGATTACGTTAATTGAAGAGCAAGAAGTAAAAGAGTAAGCACATTCTAAGGGAAAAATTGAAGAGCAGACTTTCTGGCGCCAGTAATAGTTTACCTAAGCTGAGCGCCGCTGCACGGTGCGCAAACATGGGCTTTTAAACCAGAAAGTTGAAAGGGATGGAAAAAATGCTCAAATGGCCATTAAACTACAATTTCTGGACCAGAAACCACTCCTCTTATCGTAGACAGGATACCTAGTACTACTCCCACTCATAAGCTAAAAGGCTTCCCTTCAACACAGAAAGGTCTGGGGGGCTCAGAAACTTACAAAAAAGTCCTGGATACAGCAAATCTGTATCTGGACTACACTAGTTACAAGAAAGGCGGGAAAGAAGCTTAGAACTTTTTTTTTTTGCAGAAAAGCAGTTAGAACAATAGCAATAGCACTTTAAATGTAGTGCAAGCTAGCACACTTGAGTGTGTAGCAATATCAAGGCAAATACAGTTTAAATAAATGCAGATAAATTAAAAAAAGACAAAAAAAACAAGTGCAGAGAGCAGTAAATTATGAAAAATTCAAAATGGAGGCACTTAGAGTATCTCTTTTTTCCTTCTTGTTGCTCTTGTAGTCTGCAGGATGCCAAAACTGGATCCACGGAGCTTAAACAAGTGCAAACCCACATAAACACAGACTTTTAAATCAGAAAGTTGAAAGAGATGGAAAAACTGCCCAAATGGCTAATAAACTACACTTTCTGGGCCAATGTTCGAGAACAGTAGTATCATCTGACTGACACACCTGTTCCTCCAAACCATTCTGTTGCAGAAGAGGTTTAGATTCCTAGAATGAGTATTTTTGATGCCATTTGACTTGCTGATGTGCAGTAAATGCATCAGTATTGGGTTAGAGGATGCCTTGTATGCCAAACACAGGTCATCTCTTAGCAGTCTGTAGGATACAGAGTATAGTGACAGGGCTTTGAGTAGATCCATGTAGGACATGTTGTATAGGCCTTGTGTCCTTTCAGTAAAGTATCTCTGTAGGCATTCCAATTGCTGCATGTGTCTGGACAGATACATGCCAAGTGGGCATTATACTCAATGACTGGTCTAATGATGACTGAATAAATGGGAAAATGACATCCTTAGATCTAGACACAATCCCTTTGTTTATAACCTGTGCAATATAGAAGGACTTTCTTACAACAACAGACACTTGTTGGTCAAAAGTTAGATCACTGTCCACATTAGTTCCTAAATCTTGAACGCCTGGATCCACTCTTAGGGCTCTATTGTCAATGTAGTAGTTCTCTGGGGTAGACGACTTCCCAAAAGACTCAATAATGCATTTTTTGGCATTTAGTTTCAGACCATGATTTTGACACCAGTTATTTATTTGAGACAAAACTTCTTTCAGGATGGCTAAGTTATTTGATGATTCAATGACTACTCCTAGCTTGCAGTCATCTGCAAACTTAGTCAGCCAGAGCCCTTTGGTGTTGGCTTTTACTTTAGAAAAGAAGATGCTAAACAGGAAAAGTATCAGCACAGAACCACTGGGGACTCCACTGGTGATTGGTCCATTTGTGGAGGTAACTTTCTTATTTTGATTATTTGCATCCTATCTGTGAGCCAGTTGGCAATCTAGTGGATTATGTAGGGTTTAATACTAGTCTGCTTAGCTTTTTTATTATGCCTGAGTGGGGAATTGCATCAAAAGCTTTGGCCAGATTGAACTTCTTAACTTCCTTTTATTAACCAGAGTAGTGCAACTGGGCTAAAAAACTCTTCAGTGCATTAACAAAGAGAAAATGTCCACATACATACATATATATATATATATATATATATATATATATATATATATATATATATATATATATATATATAAACAATACAAATTAAAATACAGAGGTTATTATTGCAATTTATAAGCAAGTATTATATATTATATAATAAATGCATTTGCAGTTCCATCAAAGTATGCCAAAATGCTATACAATCTGATATGCATTTAAAAGAAAGAAAAAAAGACAAATATATATGCAAAGAGTTTATCATAATATGATTACAGCAGTAAAAGCATCACAGGTACATAGGTGCAAGAGTTATGTGGCCAGAGGTGTAATACTGGATAAATAGACAGGAAAATTAAAGAATATTATGTGTAATAAAGAAAGGGAAATTAATCTTAGTAAATGGATTATAAAAGGCAAAAAAGTATTCAGTAGTATCTAATGTACCTTAATGCTATATGTGTTGCATTTTCAGTACAATGTATAATGGGATATGTTGCAGCGGTGCATGATAATGGGCTGGATTCTGTAAAGTTTGCAGAATCTGATGCGTTACACCGAGATCAGTGGCAAAATTGTGGATAGCAATGTAATATATAAATATTCCACAGTGAACTCAGACTATCTCAGTGTACAACAAAATATCTCATTAGTATAGGCACACTGATTATTACTCGCAAGTAATCTGTAGGTAATGAAAAATCGCTGTCCAAAACGTGATATACATTAACAAAGGTATGGAATGAATCTCACAATCCAGGCAATCTTAGTCTATTATTATTCAGATATGCTAGCTATCACTTATGGATGCCAATGGAATCTGTAAATTTTCTAATAAAAAATGTAATAAAGGTGAAGGGCATTCACAGCAACATTGTCATAACTAACATTAGCTAACAACAGGGACTTGCGTGGGGAACACTGGTAATGCACTCACCCAAGGAAAGTGAGAGATAGAAAAGAAAATATGGGGTATGGGTGAAAAAGGGGTTTGTTGGAATAGGAAAAGCAGATGGAAACTCAGAAGGGCATGGGCAATGTTTTTCTGGTGGGAATAGGCCCGTTTTTATTTTTTGAAGAATAGAAGGAAAAGTAAAGATAGCGAAAGAGGAGAAGGACATCACAACAGGTATACCTATAGAATGAATATGAAACCACATGACAGACAAAGGCTGGAAAAAAACAGTAAGGACAGGTAAGTTACACAGAATGCACACTGCACAGCACAGGCAATCGAAAGTTGTCAAACAGGATGGAGATGCATACCAGCCATGGTGAAATGCAGAAAAACATATTTATCATGCACTATCACCATATGACATGTTACAAGCTGTGTGGCAGTCATACCTGGATGTGTATGATCCATAGTAGATGTGAACTGTAGGGTAAGAAATGAGGATGACAGTACACACTGGATAATTAAACACATATCCAAGTAGTCTGCCAGCAGTACAAGTGTAAGTGAAGCAACATTACAGATGACCAAATGCATATCTACGAACTCTAGATAACTCCAATAGAGGACATAACTGAACCTCCAACCATGCATGTGAAAGGCAAGAACCAAGCTCAGTGCCTAACAACTGTACTGTAGCAAAACAACAAAATGGCTGCTAAATACACAAGTATGTGTACGCAGCCCAAACAAATATATAAAGGAATGCATATATGTGACACATGCCATGTCAATGGCAATACAAAGGTGTAAGTGTAAATGTATGACTGTCAGTGGCCTAAATGGACTGTACATGAAATCAGTGCCAATACACATACACACACTGATGACATCTGACACCACAGTTTAAAAAAGAATATCAGGTTATGCACATGAATTTAAACAATGTACACACTGGTTAACACACAAGTATAATGAGAACAAGCATGTATTCAAGTAGTAGCCAATGACTTGTATGCAGATGTCCTGCATCTGTAAAATGTCCATCCATTTGGCACATTTTGACCATGTCAACAATTTAATAAATGACAATGGTCAATAACTGCGACAAAGGCAAACATATCTGCAAAATGTATTATGTAAATATGAAGGTGGAAGTGAGGTGGACAACCTCGGCCCACATTAAAGAAGACAATGATAAAGCAGGACAACAAGGTAAGGTTACACTTTGCAAATGAAAGTGTACAACAAACAGGCTGCTGCCAAAGCCAACCAAAATACATTTAAGCAAACGGCAAATGGAAATGTATGCCACATGGGTAGACTGCATTGCTGATGTTCCCCTAAATGGGCATACACCACACACACACACACACACACACACACACACACACACACACACACACACACACACACACACACACACACACACACACACACACACACACACACAATATTATGTGCAATCGTATAGCATCGACAAGCATAGGTAAACAAGCTGAGAATTTGAATCACATACACATATCCTGTCATGCCAGTGTTGAATAAACAATGGCAGATGTATGTCTTGCCCTCTGCTCATTATTGAGCAGAGGCCACTCCTGTGAGCAGCATTACAGCACATCAGCAATAGGTCAGTGGATGCTCACATGGCAAAGGTACAATGGTGTTTCACCATCAATCGGACTATGTGAAGAGATGTGCAATCATCAGTTACTCTGTACAAATATTGCCAGAAGGTATGAACTTATGTGAATAAGGAATGGATGTGGAAATGTACATAGAGCAAACACAGGTTAATTTACTGTTACTGAATAAATTATCCTTACCACCGTATTTACATTAATGGTAATTTGTTGCAGTCATAAAAGGAAGAGTGCCCTTACATATAACATACCTGTATATGGCTCCACATGGCATCATCATTGCCAACACTTGGCACACAACAACACATCATGCCAGTGGGACAGCATAACTGTCATCCAAAACAGTTGGGAAATGAAATGTCCTTCTGTTGCACATACATGACATGGCAATACACAAATCTTTACCATACCACAGTGGTACTGCTGTACTATGGACAACATCTGTTGTCTGTTAGTTTTTCTCAGTAAAACATATGCATACAGGGTTAACAGCATAACACAATTGGAGTAAACAGACAATAATTATGGATCTGAAAGAGCAGCCTAATGGAGATGAACAACACAAATGATCTGTCAGGCTATTTCCCTGAATGAGTCACGCATAGCCTGTGTCATGCCCTGGAAAAAAATATCCATCATGTACCTCATCTGTGTTGAAAACACATGAGTCCCAACCTCCTGGATCTCCTTACAATAATTGTCTTTCTGTTGTTCGCAATGTCTTCTCCTTCAGAGTGCAGCAGACATGATGGCTCATGTTAGATTAGGGATTTCCATTTTAAAGTAGTTATTAGACATTAGACAGGCTAAAGGGTAAAATAAATTGTGTTTCATTTATGCATAAAAGACAGCTAAGCAGAAAGAAAAATAACCTTGCTGGTCAAGCATGAGAAACAGTTTATTAGAAAGGAAAGACAAGCATAAAGTGTGTAGAAAATACAGAATGTTCTTTTCTCAAGGGAAAGATACAATCTTGTCAGCTACAGAATGTTCCTTAATGGAATGTTAAAGCATATATGAGACAAAGCCTGAGACCAAGGTTATAAAAACTAAATAAGGAAAATTACTGGATTGAAGCAATATAATATGTTGTGTTCAGGATAGCAGTTCAGTTAAGGTTAGTGAGTTTGTTCGACCTGTTAATTCAGAGACGATTACAAACACTCGAGCCTGGGTACAGAAGACTGGTCAAATAAAGACTATATCAGTTTACATTGTTTAGGACAATCAGAATATGACGTGCAGTAAATTTGAGCACTAGTTGTTTATCAGCACTGTTAATGAAGACAGTATTCAGATATTGTGAACATTTAATAAAGCCTTATTAATTCATTCTGGAAAGTACACAACACTTGATCTATGAAGGAGAGATTGGCACCTGTTCAGCATGAGTTTAGGTAAGTAACAGATAGAGACATTCGTTCTCAGTCTCATTACAGTGTTTCCAGCTAATTACAATGCAGTACAGTATTATCAATTCTTACAGCTCATTCAGGTGTGGGATCCAGCTTCCTCATAATCATCATTGTCATATTGATCATCATCATCTGAGGACTCTGGCAGTGGACTGGCAAGTGCTCATCATCTGTGTCAGATTGGTGATTGTCCATGGGTCCCATGCTCTGTTAAGGTGAATCACAAAACAGGACAGGAATTACATATGTGCGACTGATACCACCTGACTGCATAGCATGCTGACTGTGACACAATGAACAGGCAGAGAAGAGTCCTCATGAAATGTTAAAATACATTATGACCATGTACCATCACATGTGATGCATGTCAGGTGTCAAAACCATAAGAGTGAAAACAAATGTCTGTAATTCCCATGAAAATCATAGCTGACCTTTAAATTAAACTGATGTGCACATCTGCAATCTAACATATATTAATGAACATCCATCACCATGAGTTCTTTAAATGCAAATTTGAGATGCATGGTGTAGTACCACAGATTTGAGTTCTTATTTAAAAAAACAGTTCAGTTTGAAATGGTGTAAACATTATCATATAGCACGATTATAACCAACAGATTTGCTGTAGTGACTGGATTCTAATATACACAACACCTTCCCTATGTCACTTTATTTATAGTTATGGACATGTCCAATAACAGAACATGGTGGAGGAATGTATCCCTCACCACTGTGAGCAGTTCAATCAAGACCATGCAATAGCATGTATAGCACAGCTTACTAGTGGAAACCATGACACAGGTTCATGGGTTCATAGGTAGGTACTAGGCTATTGGCCCTAGGGCCTATATAAGCTTAGCCAAATGGTACCCTGGCTTTTGCCATCCACGAAAATTATTTCCCTGTGCCCCTGTTAAGCAAAGCCACAGCAGTGATCCCGGGGTGAATTTCCTATCTCCCATCCAATCATCAAGATTTTTCTTGAAGAGTGCTAATGAGAAGATAGGTAGTTTGTTCCAGAGTATGGGAAGTCTCTGGGACAGGAATCTATCCCTCCAGCATGTTCTGTTTATTGTAGTGACAAGATTTAGGTTCCTAGAGCATGTAGCTCGGAGAGATTGGGATTTCTTTACATGGAACATGTCCAACAGCTCTGCGTTTGACATAGCTTTGTATGTTAGGCAGAGATTGCCTCTGAGTAGGAGATATGCAACAGAGTAAAGCTGGAGTTCTTTGAGATGGTCTGCTTTGGGCATCTGTTTGAAGCCAGTAATCCTCTTTGTGAGATAGCTCTGTGGCCTTTCCAGTTGTTGTAGATGTCTTGTGAGGTACATACCAAAAGAGGCGTTGTACTCCATAATGGGTCTAATGTGTGATGAGTAGAAGGGAACAATGACCTTTTTTTTCCTTGATGAGAAACCTTTTGTGATGAAGTGTGCCACGTAGAAGGATTTCCTGACTACTGTGGCAATGTGCTTATCAAAAGAGAGACTACTGTCCACCTGTGTCCCAAGGTCTCTTATCATACTTTCAGTGTTAAGTAGACTACCGCCTATGTGGTAGTTCACAGGTACAGTTTTTACCAAAAGGGATGACAATGCACTTTTTGGCATTTAGCTTGAGGCCATGGCTTTGACACCAGGTATTTGTCTCAGTGAGGCCCTTTTGTAGGATGTCCACATCATTAGGAGTTTTGATTATGGCTCCTAGTTTGCAGTCATCTGCAAACTTTGTTAGCCAAAGACCTTCTGTGTTAGCCTGTACATCAGAGAAGTAGATACCAAATAGGAGAGGACCTCGGATTGAACCCTGTGGTACTCCATTTGTCACTGGTCTGAAGTTGGTTTTAGAGTCTGCTACTTTCGCAGTGTGGGTTCTGTCAGTGAGCCAGTTGTGACTTAGGGATTTATACCTAGTTTAGTCCTTGTACTGTGGTATCATTCTGGATGATGGCAGGATGCTACTTAGGGCTAGGGTCATACCTGCCTGGGCTACAAGATTGGACAGCTCCTTCATGTCTCTTTTCATGTAGTCCAGGGAGGTACATCTCAGGTCATTCATACCAAAATGGACAATGACAGAGTCATATTTGTACTTGTTGTGGAGTGACCTGAGTGCATGCACTATGTGGCGGATCCTGGTACCTTACAGGCTAACTTTCTCCTTGTTTAGCCTGGTGAGTGGAACATCAGTGCACCTGACTATAGAGCCACCTATGACTAGAGTGTTGGGTACGTTGTTATGCCTTATGGGCGGTGGTTGAGTGGCACACTGAGTTTGTGGGCTATATGTCATTTGGATTGTGTTGGGGGATGGAGGTTGCTTGCATTTCTGCTTTGGACGTCTCTGTTGCTTGGGTAGATTTTTTTTTGAGAACCTCTGCGAATGTAGGTGTGTGTTTTGTGTTTCTATGTGTGTGTGTTTTGGTCATGTAGGTTTTGAGGGACTATGTGATGAGTGTGGTGTGGTGCAAGTGTTTACCTTCTCCTCTTGACTGTCTAGTCCAGTCTTGGGTGAAGAGAGCTTTGCTTCCAGTTTGGCTATATAAGTGAATCTCTCACAAGTTGTAGTGTTGGGTGGTAGGAGAACAGGGTTGTCTGTGTACATAAGGCAATTGCTGCATTGCCCCAAGATGCCCAGATTCATGTCCTGAAAATATTCTTATTGGTCAACATGAAGTACGGCAAGCATATACAAAGCAAGCATATGTAACATATCCTGATATTTAAATGGACTTGTGCCTGACACTGTCTCATGTCATACTAACATAACTGAAGTTTGACAAAATAAAAGCTTGTAAATGTCAAGATAACATTATTATTGGAACCTGCAATATTTAATAATGTTGACTGCTTCAGTAAACTGTGCAGCTGTGTGTCTGACAGCATGTCACGATTTCCATTCTTTTTCCCCTTGCATGTTTTGCCTGAGCAGTTATGTCTGTGCGTGGATGTATGTAATCTTTGCATGTAATGAGCCATATGAAAAACCACCAAGTGACATTGTTAAACTGAAGACAAAGTGAGATGACAATATGGTGGAAACTAGGCAAGCCATATGACAAACATCTGAGCCAGGCAGCATGGGAATTGGCTGACATCAATATAAGGAATACAACAGTAACAAATACTTATAATGTTCAATCATAAACATGGTCATAGCCTGTGACACATGAAAATCTAGTATATGGTGTGCAAACAGTGTTGTATGTCTACAATTTTATAACCAACATCAATTTTTATTTATTTATTTATTTATCTGACATTTGTTTACCAGGATGGTCTGTTTGAGTATGTACCCATTTTCAGCAGAGGCCTGGGAAAAAAGCTCTAAGTTAAGTATAGATCACAATTCATATTGCAATACATAGAGAATTTACATTTGTAACAGTAAATACAAAATACATTTGAAACACAAACACATAGAGTCAAATAATTACAAAACTACAGATAAACTGGGTACATAGAGTCAAATATTTACATAATTGGGAGTGAACATGGCACCTGTGATAGAATGAAATAAATGTATTTATTTAACATTGTATATATGGCAATAATATAAATTGTCATGAGAGTCTAAGATTGCTATGGAGGTGTTTAGTTTCAGATGTACTAGTGAAGATAGACATGATGCCTAAGTATTGTGAGACGAGAGATGTTGAATGCAGTGAAACAATAAATTCATGCTAGATAAAGTTTGCTTACGTATATATTAGAGACTGATGGACATTATGATATAGAATTTTCATCGATGTACAAAGCACCGGGTTAAGTTTTTTAGGTGGATATATTACAGTTTAAAAAGATTAGGGGAAATATGAATAAAATAGAGTGATTATAGAGAAACTAAGAGATTTGATAGGAATGTTTTCATTGGATAAGGGGAAAAGTAGATTTGGTCTTTAAGTAGGATAGTAGATGGGTATCCTGGTGTAGAGCAGAAGAAGAGACATTCCTTTTCAGGTGGTCTTTTAAATAAAGTTTGATTGGTAAGAGGTAATTGTTCTAATGGAAGTAGGGAGGGAATTCCAGGCATTGGCAGAATCAGGAGTAAAGGGAGTGCCCTACTGATTTATTTGGTCCATAGATAGTAAGTTGTTTTTGGTTATTTGATTGCAGAGGGCGACTAGGCGAGTATTTTTGTAGGGCTGTATTTAGAGCAGGACATGTATCAATGTGTGAAGATAGTGGTCGTATATGCAGTGAGTGAGTGTATTTTAGGTAGTTGGGTGGTTCTACTCAGTTATGGGTTTTTAGTGTAGTTCAGTGATAGGTATGGTGTTGTGCACTAGTAGCAAATTTAGCAATTGTATTATAACATTGCTCCAGTTTTTAAAAATTTGATTTTTGGAGATTTGTGAGAATGGGAGCGCTATAGGGTAGAGGAGAAAAGAGGTAAGTTTTTATTAGTGTGATTCTTGCAGTGGGAGTTAGGAAGTTTCAAACACTGTAGAGTAGACCTAATTTTTGATGTGATTTTTATGACATTTTGTATGTGGTAATTGATGCTGAGTGTCATTTATTATCATTCCTAGCAGCTTAGTTTAAGAGGTTAAAAATTTGTAACAAGGACAATGAAACTCAAAACCAAGTTCAATACACACTGAAACAATTGGAATTTGTAGAAAAAACACACTTGGTCAAAATAAACCTTTATTCCAACTGGTCAGCGTTCCAGTGTGTATTGAACTTAGTTTGTGAGGTTAGTTCAATACTGGTGCTATCGAGGGAACATATATTGAAGTTTTTTTTTTATTTTTCATAGGGCTTTACTGGGGGAACAATAGTAGTAGTTTGGTTATGGTGGGATTAAGCATAAATTGATAGTTTCATAAAAACTTTTCCGAGGCAGTGAAGGATTCCTGAGTGATTTGCTACAGATGAGTTGGATCATTTGATGAGCATACGTGTTGAATCACAGACATGTTGTATGCATGTATGGTGTGAGTTGGTAAGTATATTAAGAGACTGAGCCTTGTGGGACACCTGTATTTATAAGGAGAAAGGGGGAATAGAGTGTTTTGTCATTTTACTAATTGGAACTGTCTGAGATAGCCCTGAAACCAGTTTAAGGTATTTGCTGTAACACCTAATGATGACACTTCTGTTAGAAGATTTGTGACTAACAGTATTGAAGGCTTTTGATAAATCAAGGAATAATGCAAATAGAAATGTGTCACTATCACTGGCTTTCTAGACAGTTTCTATGAATAAAAGTAGAGCTGTATTAGTACCATGAGATGGCTGAAAACCATGTTGGGTTGAGGTGAAAAGTTGTTCCTGTGTAAGATAACTTGCTTATGGACACATTTTCCAGTAATTTTGAAAGTATGGGATTGGCCTGAAGTTTGTGATATCAGTTGACTTATCTTCTTTCGGGGGGGGGGAGTGATGTGTGACATTTTCCAGAGTTTAGGGACATATGAGTCTTGTATACATCTGTTTATTCAGATGGAAATGGGATACAGTATGCTAACAGCTGCTATTTTTAGAAACTCACTAGGTAAATTGTCTGCAGAGGTAGAGCAAAATTTTAGCTTGTTTAGCAGGTGTTTGATAGTGGTTGCAGACATTGTTTGAAGGTTGAATGCAGCTTGGGATTGTTTAGTTGAGTTAAAACCCTTTGTAATGGATGCCATGCTATCTGTAAAATAGTTATTAAATTGTGTTGCAAGATCCATTGCAGTACTATTTGGGGATGGGTTGGGATTATGTTTTTGCCCAGGCTGTAGTATATTGTTAACTGCTGACCAGAATTTTCTGGATCTGTTCTACAACTATTCTGGAAATTCTTTGTTGCTTGTCTAGTCAGAATAAAATAGACAAGTCTTTGTGGATTCTGTTCAAGCAGCTTGGTTATGTACAAACACATCAGGATTGAGGCTTAATAACTTTAACTTAGGTAAACTTATAAACAAACTAGCTATCACACTCATACATGCTCACTCTCTGGCTGCACTCACAAAATGGCACTGAAGCTAGCACGTGCTGGCTATTTATATGCATGTGCCGACGTTGAAATGCTTCTTAAAGGTACAACAAATAAGTCATGCAATGTTGACGACATTAATTGACATGCAATAAATACAAATAATTACTTGTCATGCAATTATACAAAACTAAATACATATAAACAATTATATCCAGGTTGCTGTGTATTTCAGTCTTGGTCTGGATATGCGACCAAATCATGTGACATCGAAATTAGAATTAGGTCTCGCAACTGGGACTGTCTCTGCTGAATGTTAAACCTTAGGGACATCAGGGACATCATCAGGAATGGAAGTAGATGTTAAGACACTTTCTGCATCAGTAACATTGTCTGAATTGCTCTGAGATCTAGAGTCTGTATCACTGTAACAATGCTGCAATATCGATTCTGGTACAGGAATAAGATGTCTGTGATTTCTCCTGCATGCTACACCCTCACATTCTACAAAGTAGGATCTTGGCTTGGTACCTATACCTGTTACTTGACCAATCCAGTCGAAACCTTTCGCCATTTGTATCCTCACTGTCTCTCCTTCTTTCAATAGTCGAAGAAATCTGCTCAGGTTTTATAACTGGACTTCTGGAAAGAATGCTTTCTGAATAATTGGGCTCTAATTGTCCTGTTGTTCTCAGCTTTAGGCCTTAACAAACTGAAACTAATAGGCAGGGTTTTCTGGTTTGCCTAGACTGAACTCTTTGAGCAGGCAAGCCAAGTATATTGTCACGGAGTATGTTTCTTAGATTAAGTAAATAAAAAAAATTAGTATTATTACGCTTTGACCTTTCATGTAATTGCTTTGCACTCTGTACTGCATGTTCAGCTAGTCCATTTGACTGTGGATTTTCTGGACTACTAGTAACAAACGTTCATAGGTAGGTACTAGGCTATTGGCTCAAGGGCCTAAGTAAGCCTAGCCAACACGGTTCTCTGGCTTACGCCACCCAAGAAAGCTAATTTCCTGTGCCCCTGTTGAGCAGAGCCACAGAAGTGATCCCCGGGGTGTATTTCCTATTTCCCATCCACTCATCAAGATTTTTCTTGAAGAGTGCTAATGAGGAGCTCTGTTTGACATAGATAGGTAGTCTGTTCTGGAGTATGGGAAGTCTCTGGGACAGGAATCTATCCCTCCAGCATGTCCTGTTTATTGTGGTGACAAGGTTTAGGACCCTAGAACGTGTAGCTCAGAGGGATTGGGATTTCTTTAGGTGTAGCATGTCCAACATGTACAAAGTACAACTGACTAATAAATTGAGTACCATTGTCAGAGATAACTCTGTGTGGACTACCCTGGACTGAGAAATGACATTTTACCTTGGTAATAACAGCAGTGATGATAGGTTAGGTAGTAAACCAATCTCAAACCACTTCGGATAAGAGTCTACCAACACTAAGTAAGGATGATTGTTCCACTCGAATATATCAGTGGCTACTGTTGACCAAGGTAGTTCAGGAACTTGACTTAGCTGAAGTGGTTCTTTTTGCAAATGCAGTTTAGTACTATTGCATACTGAACAAGAAGAAAGTACTTTATTAATTTCTTTTAGTAGAGAAGGCCAAAATATTAGTTCTCTCACCCCTTTTTTGGTAGATTTGGAACCTGGGACACCACGATGCAAAATCTGGATATATTCATGTTGTATGGAAGCAGGAACAACAATTTTAGGATCTTTGAAAATAATGCCATCTTCCATCAACATTTCATGTCTGTAAGGAAATAAGCTTGTACTTCAGGTGGTACAGTAGATTGCTTTCACGGCCATCCAACATTAATGTAGTGGCTGAGCTTTTACAAAACTGGATCAGTCTTTGTTTGATTTCTCAGCTCATCAAGTGTCGTGGTAGAAAAATTATGCACTTCCATGATGTCAAAGTCAAAATTCTCTGCAAGAAGCTGTTCCATTGTATTTCTGGGCGATCTGGATAAGGTATCAGCCAGATAAAGAAATTTGCCTTTTGTATAGATCATTTTGAAGATGTACTTTTGTAATGTGAGCATCATTCTTTGTAATCTCACAGGAGCCAAATGCATAGGCTTCTTTAGAATAGTAACTAGAGGTTGTTGAAAAGTTTCAATCTGAATAGCTTCACCATAGATATAATCATGAAACTTTGAACACGCATATACTATTGCCAAAAGTTCTTTCTCAGTTTGAGCATATTGCATTTCAGTTTGGGTAAGAGATCTAGATGCATAGGCTACTGGTCTGCTTTCTTGAAGAATAACTGCACCAAGACCAAATTCTGAAGCATCACAGGAAAGAGTTACTGGTTTATTGACATTATAGTATCTTAATGTAGGTGAGTGGCAATTTTCTGCTTAAGGTCTTCAAATGCCTTCTGGTGCTATTCCAATCAAGACCATATAACATTTTTGTGCATCAGCTCTCTCAAAGGTGCTGTAAACTCACTGAAGTCTGGTATAAACTTGCCTAAATAGTTGACCATACCAAGAAAACATTGTCGAGCCTGAACATTAACTGGTGGTGGCATCTGTAAAATGGTTGCTTGCCTGGACGGGTCTGGTCTCAAGCCAATGCTAGTAAATAAATGACCAAATATGTAACTTCTGGTAGTCTGGATTTGCACTTCAGAGGACTGAGATTTAAGGTCACTTCATGTGCTTTGTCAGGAACTTTCTTAAGGTTTCTGTCAGGCTCTGCTTCACCATTGCAGCTAACCAATAAATCATCTACTATTATGGCACAAGGATAGCCTGAAAAAATTTGCTCCATGGCATGCTGGGAAGACTTCACTTGTAGAATTTACTCCAAATGACATCCTGAAGAATCTATATCTGCCAAATGGGGTACCAAAAGTAGTCAGTAATGAGGATTTGTGATCAAGCATCAGTCGCCAAAATGAACTTTTTGCATCTAAGACTGAAAAAAACAGTGGCATTTGGTATTAGGTTTGTGACTTCCTCGACTGTACCCAGTGGATGATGTGGTCTCTTTAATGCTTTGTTCAAATCTCTTGAGTCAATACATATTCCGATTTCATCTGAGCCTTTTTTCTGGTCTGCTACTACAGACGAGTCCCATTCAGTCTGTAATGGGACAAATTACACCTCGCTGCACCATTTTATCCAACTCAGCTTTAACTTTGCCCTGGATAGCTATTGGAACCTTTCTCACTGGTCTGACTACTGGACTGACCTCTGGGTCCAACATCACAGAATACACAACTGGAAGTTTGCCCAACTTGTCATCGAAAACATCAGCATACTCTGAGAAAATAGTTTTAGAAAAAAAAATTGGAACTAGGATATTCACTTATATGATGAACTTCTTTGGTAAAAGAAAACACATTCATTCTCAAACTGTCTCTGAGACCCAATAATGACTGCACACGTCTTTGAACTACATGGAATAACAAGCTTAACAGCCCCTAGCCAAATAAAATGAAAGCACTACTGAGCCTTTGGTTTGAATTTCTTCACCTCCATAAACAACAAGTTTCGCACAACTAGCCACATTGAGTTGTTCAGTTCTCACCTTACCAAATGTGTCTGCTGATGTAACATTACACTTTAAGCCCCTGGCTACTTTAAGCTTGGTGGATTTACCATTGATCTAGACAGTACAAAACACTTCATTCTTTGCCATCAAATTTACTGCTTCAACCTTTTCACCAATTACTGATACACCATTTACATAGAAGGCAGAATTGCAGCTCTCTATGTTATCATCCTGCTTTTTTGCATAATTCTTCTTTATAACTGTGTGAGGTTTACCTGATATGCAAAACATTTGAAAATGGTTCCATTTGTTACACATCTGGCATTGCTGACCAAAGGGTCTATATTACATCGTCGACTGCTCAGGTTGCTGAACGCCTAAACGTCGACACCTAAACATCAACTTAAAATTGCGAATGGCACTTTCCACACAGGTAAAGAATGCCACTGGCCAAAGTAAAAAAATAAATAAATTTAAACAGAAATCAACTGGGGGGCTTCACCCCCATACCCCTGATGTGGAGGGCTGTGGCTCCCACCCCCCCAACTAAATATACAAACTCTGAGATCACTTTACATTGCACACAGGGCAAAATCCCTGTAATGCCCAAATGACTTGTTTCCCTGTATGGAAACTGCCATTCGCGATTTTAAGTTGTCAACATTTAGGCGTTCGACAGCCTAAGTGAGCAACAATGTAATATAGACCCCTGACCAAATGCTTAGCATTTTTCTCCTTTAGATTCATGATTGGCACCACAATTGAGACAGTTAACCATAAAGCTTGATTTGGGTTTTGCTGATTCACCCTTGTACTGCACTGAGCATATCCTTTTCTTAGAACTTGCTGGAAAACTACAGGATCTCCCTGGTAAACCTTCAGGAGTGGCAGCTGCCATGTGCTTAGGCTTGCTTCTGCTAGCCACATGTTGCATGCTGTCTACATTTGCACTGGAGCGTGCTGAAACCATGCTCTTATCACTTGCAAACATACTTGTGTGCCTTTATGTAACTTCGTGGATTTGACAAATCTCAATAGCTTTATTCAGTGTTAAATCACTGTTATGAAGCAAAATCTTTCTCACCCTAGCACTGTTAATACCACACACATTTGTCCGTTATTAACTCATCTTTTAGGTCACCAAACTGACATATTTTACCTTTGTTTCTCAAGTCAGTTATATAAGCTGCAAAAGTTTTCCCTGGTTTTTGATCTCTTGTGTAAAACAAATGTCTCACTAGTGTAATATTTATTGGGGGTTACACATTTCCCTGAACTTGCGCTTCAAACACTCGGGGTCTTCTCTTGATTCAGCCTGTACAACAATATGATGGTTTTCACCTAGTCCCTCATATACTGCTGGTGCATACACAAATGAACGTTCTCTTTCAATGGCCTCTGACCCAGCTAGGTTTACCAACATGAATGCCCTGGTGCATGCATCTTTATCAGAATAAGCAATTTGTATACAAATATCATACTGTTGCTCAAATATTCTCCAGTTCTCTGCAATATTCTGATCAAACATCAATGGTGAGGATTTTCAAAATCCATCTGGCATATCAACACATATCAGCGAGGGCTTTTGCAAGTATGCATGAACATACACATATATACATATGCCAGAAATTTATGGCAGTATTTGTAACTATGCGCAACAATACAACAAGCCTCTGAATAACTGAACTTTGCAAAATACGGTCTCTCGGGTACTATAATACTCTTGAAATCACTGTACTGTAAGAAATCACCTGTTATCAGTGTAAGAAACATTGTGAAATAAGACTTTTGGGCACTGTAATACTCTTGAAATTACTGTACTGTTAACAGTCACTTATCATTGTAAGAAACATTTGAAATAACTGCACTGTGTGAATTAATTGGGCAGAAGAAGCTCAAAGTAAGGAACATTTCAAAGTAACTGCATTTTGCGAATAAACAGTAAACAGCACACTGAAACTTCCCCAAAATGACTGTACTTTGCTGAATAACTCTTTACAGTGCAATAAACACTCTGTAATGGTGGCACTTTGTGAATAGACACACCCAGCACAAGAAACTTTTCAAAATGGATGAATTTGACTGTACTTTACAAAATAGTTGCACTTTGCACACAAATAAACTCTTCGGAATAAATGCACAGTAATAAGCACACACTGTAAGCACTTTTACACACTTTGAGATACTTTGAATAACTCTAGTTATGCCCTGAACACAACGCAAAGTAATAGTTATGCCAAAACATAGTACTGTGCCAAAAAACATGCAGTCGCCTTGCTTTATTTATGTTTAATGTTCCCCTTTTTGCCCTTTATTATATTTGTTTTGCATGTTTAATCTTTTTTCATGACCATTATAGCTTTCTTGTGCTCGTTTTACTCCAAACATGCCTGTTTTGCTTTAAACATGCTCGTTTTGCAATTCTGAGGTAATTCTGAACCCCTTATGAGCTTTTCTGATAATCATTTTATCAAATATCTTAATTTTAAACATTTTGTTTAATTAATAAACCTTTTGTGCCCCTCGCTTGTTTAATAATGTGGTTTGCATCCTTGTAATGCTCCTTTTTCTCTTTTTTATAAAATAAATAATTTGTACAAGTTTTCATTACCTTTGGTTCATTTCATGTCCTTTTTCATTCTTGTTTCTCTTAGTTTATCTTCACTGTTAACTCTGTACCTCATAGCTCTGAAAAGCAGTCTCTGGAATCCCGATTCTGATACCATGTTGCTCGTCTAGTCAGGATAAAATAGGTGAGTCTTTGTGGGTTCTGTTCAAGCAGCTTTTTTGCAAACACATCAGGACTGAGGCTTAATAACTTTAACATAGGTAAACTTATAAACAAAATAGGTATCACACTCATGCATGCTCACTCTCTGGCTGTATTCACAAAACGGCACTGAAGCTAGCATGTGCTGGCTACTTATATGCATGTGCCGACCTTGAAATGTATCTTAAAGGTACAACATACACACACTATTCTACATTCTTCTTCTTTTTCTTTTGGCTGGTCCCATTAGGGGTCACCACAGTGGATCACTGGTCCACAGAACAAGTGTCAGTAGAGTTTTACATTGCTGACTTCCAGTTGAGCACCCAACCTTCCTCAGAAGGCACATACATGCACGCACTCACACCTAGGGCCAATTTAGAATGTCCAATCCACCTGCAGCATGTCTTGGGAATCTGGGAGGAAAACAGATCACCCAGAGGAAACCCATGTGAACACAGGGAGGACATGCAGACTCCGCACATAAGGAACCCCAGCTGAGAATTGAACTGGAGAATCTCTTGCTGTGAGGCGACAATGCTAACTGCTGCACTACTGTGCTGCCTGTTCTGGAAATTATTATAGTACATTTTTTGTACAAGGTTTTTTATATATATATATATATATATATATATATATATACACACACACACACACACACACACACACACACACACACACACACACACACACACACACACACACACACACACATATATTTTTTCCCCTGGTTGTGTTGTATTTTATATCGTTGGAAGTTTTGTGGCATTTTCTTTTGTTTTTTTTTTGCCAGTTTCTTCAAGCTTTCTCTGTTCTGCATTAATTTTCTACTACTCTTAGTTAACCAGGTTACATCATTTACTTTTATTCTCTTGTTCTTCAGGGAGCTATTTTATTAAGAATGTTGAAGACTATTGTATTAAATGCCATTATCACTTTGTCTAAGGGGATAGATTTTAGTAAGAATGATGATAGCATTGTATTGAATATGTCTGCGTTAAATTTACTTAGGTTAGTTATGCTTTTTACTGCTTGTTGTTCAGAGATATTTTTTGTATATCATTTAGCATAGGCTGGGGAGTGGTCATTGAGAGAATTAAGTAAGGTACCTGAGTCATGAAATTTATTGAGGTAAGATATGAGAATTATTAACAGTCGGTAGCCTGCAAGATGCAAACATCCTAATTATGCTTGCTGATTATGAAATATTGCAAAGAAATGCCTATTTGCACAACTATCAGGATACTAGTATATTGTAACAAAAACACCCACAGTGTTGCAGGCAAATGCAATGACCTAAAGGGCATCCCACACCGTCTGCAAAAGACAGTGTGAACACTGACACAGCAGATACCCATTCAGTCTGTGAATAGACAGGCTATGCACAATAGATCTTTCACTGGGAAACCTATCCACAAATACAAGTTTACCAATACACACATTATAAGGAACGGTCTAGATTTGTACAGAAAACATATACATCCAAATATGTGTGACAGATATACAAACCTGACTGTTATTTAGGTTGTGGCCTACATTTCAAAAAATATTTTCAGAAAACATGGTTTGCTGCCAAATGATATTGCAACATCTATACTTCAGTCAGAGTTATAAGTAGAAGTATCGTGTGATTACTGCACGATGCATGATGGGTATACCTTAATTCTAAGCAATATACATGGTAATGTAAAACAATAAGGGCTTGTAACAAGGACCAGACATATTTTATTTAACGAAACAGAAACATTAAGCAACATACCTCTCCCACCACTGCTCCTCAAGCCTGTGCAGCTTCTTGATGCACAGGGCATGATTTCTGGACCTGTTCTCATCGCTTGAAAAATAAAAGAGCAATTATGACTGATGTAGTCCTCAAACAGGGATATACATTCCTCAGATCAGGTTCTAAATAATTATTTTTGAAGAACATCAGAGAACCACCATATACATTTAGCAATGTTACACAAACAGGTTTTTACATCGTTAAACACAGATGATCACCATAGCTCTCAGCTATCCAGATTTTTGCAGAATGTAGAGATTTTTGCCTCATATTTTTGGTCTGTTCCTCATAAAATTTTGATTTTCTGTAAATGGCTGGCAAATCATTGAGGAATGATGTCAGAAAATGACGAGAGATGTTTGAGTTCCAAACTTTATACTCTTCAAAAAATACATGTTAAGGTAAAACCTGTTATTGTACCAACTTTCTAATACTGTAAAACCAATATTTAAAAATTGTACATATTTTTGGGCTGTTGTCCCCCATTATTTATGTCTTTGTCCAGATTTCTTGCTCTAGGAGGTTGAGAGGTATGAAACACAGACTAAAAGATATGAAATTCAAACCTCCAACTCTAATATACGTCCACACTGAAACCTACCTGCCTAGCTAATACATCTTGCCTGAGAGCATGTGTTGTGAATGCACTGAATAGACTTGGTGTTATAAATGTGCATGGATGGGCTACTAATATGGATCCTGGCTTAGAATTTCTGAAAAGGATCACATGCTGGGTATGTATGTAAATAATTTGCAATAATAAATTCATGTCACTGTGGTCACAACCATTAAAAGCAATGGAAACCCTTCATCAGTGGGACAGTGTCATGTATCACATAGCTTCTGTTAACAGAGACATAAAAGGTGCTGTACATCAGAGACACAGTAAGGTATATGGGAGGACCACATTTACAGATATTACTTGACAAAGTGCACATCACAATTCAAATACATACATCACTGTATGGCTCTGATCAGCATTTCAGCTGAAATGTCTGACCATCTGACTCCCTCAAAAGCTAAGATGTGGTTGTTGAACTGAATGCAATGATAAATGACAAAACAACACTTGATAGCACTTTTGAAAATAATACCATATTACACAAAACTGTTTGTCAGACGTATTACAGTCTGTTGCATGCTTTATATTTAACCCTGCACTTAAAGAGATGCTGTTAACAGAACATTATAGATTACAAAGATATTCATAGCAATTAGATGAATAACTGAGTTATTTGTAACCATGCACAAAATAAACATTAATATCAATAAACATTTATGTAGAGTAGAGCATTTGACAATTTGTGAAATAAACAAAGAAAACAATATAATGATATGTTTCCCCTATGTGGAGTTGAACCCACAGCATGCCAAAATATAAGTATGCTGGCTGCTTTCTTTACAGCCTTAGCTAACAGGCAACACATGCTTCTTCTTGACAAACAGGTACTGCATGTGTTTAGCCATATTCCTGTGAATAATGGCTAAATACACAAACTAGCACTTATTGGCCATTATAATCTAAAGAAATAACAGCTATCAATACATAACTGAAAACATATGTGTAATCAATTGGACAGGCATTACTCTTGTCTTAAAAAAGAAACTGTAGTAAGAATGTTCACTTTATTAAGAGGAATGAAGTAAAGAAGTTATTTATGAGTTAATATTTAGACATATACAGCTAGAGGAGGCAATATGTTTGTAGTATAATGGATAACTATGAAATGCATAGTTATCAGTGGCCTAGGTGCTATAGGCATTAATGATATAATGGATGTGTGAAATTATATCATTATATGTTGTAAAACAGATGTACATCTACAATGTTCAGTATTATGTATATTATAAACATTAGTAAATAAATTAATAACATGGGAATAGAACTCATAGGAAAGCAGTCATTGCGTCTTCTTAATCATCCAGATGAGCTAATTGTCATTACAGCTATTTAATGGTGATAAAAGCCATATATTTATATATCTGAGACACAGCTTTATCTCTAAATTCATAGGAATGCTCAGGTATACATATGATTGCGACACCTACAGTAGGCGTCCACTGGCTGTTTCTGCACCTCGGCAGCCCTTCTTTGAAGCTCCTCTGCATCTCTCTATTACAGTTCATCATAGCTATGGCAAACTTCTACTCCAGTCTGGTAGATCCCTGTATATCATCAATGGTTCCTCACAGTCTGGTTCCCAATGTTAATCAATGTGTAGTTCCTTGACCTGGCTATCATCTGATGCTCCACTCCAGCATAGACAGTAGGCATCTGGGTAGTCTCCTCCCAAGTCCAGCTGGGTACCCAGACACATTGAAGCCTCCTGGAAGTAGCCATCTCAATATTGTCGATACTCTAATGAAAAATGTAGTAAAATTGGAAAAATGCTCACTGAGATTGCAGGTAGCAATGGTCTGATCTGTAAATGTATCAAAATCAATGTTTAAAAGTGGCACTTATGTCATGTTATCAGATCGCTGGAAGATATTGGGCACATACTACACATGGTACCATCTATCAATACCTATTGGGTACTTGCACTGAATTTCAGGAACTTACACAGACGTGTGCACATGGGATTCCAAAACCTGGAATTTTAATGAACCTCATTAATTATGTATGATACAAATAGTAATTAAAAGATGGATGCACATTAGAGGCTCTTAGATGCTGTTATTTTCAGTTATACCTGAGTCATAGGTAGCTGAAGAGGTAACTTGGCATCTGCTAGCATTTTTTTTTGGGGGGGGGAATATTACCTCTGTTAACATTACTTATTCTCAAATATATCTGTTTACAATTATTATTATGGAAAATGCGTGGATTAACACAAGTACTTGTAACTTACTGGAGTGCTGTTTGATTTAACTGTATGCCTACAGGCGCTGCCATCTGCATTAATTTTTCATATGCAGTTGTACAGACAGATTTACATAGCAACAGTGAACATTACATAAAGACAGATTTATGGATTAACAGTATATCTAGTCAGTGACTTCATACACTGTGTAGTGTGCATATGGTAACCTACGGATTCCGACAGTATCCATATGTACTATGTATTTTTGCTCTTATGAATATTTATGTATTTATGGTTCTTAACACAAGTCTTACAACTACTGCTTCAATATAAAAAGGACCTGTACTCTCTGTGGCCTACTTATGGATACTGAGTTTTTCTGACACTTTCTGTTCATTGTTCATTTGATAATTTGTGCAGCATTTTAATGTGAAATGCATGTTGACTCCCGTGGTATGATGATGTTGTCTTTGCTGCTTCATTTAACATATATGTAGTGTGAGGGGTTTGATTCCCACAGACAGTCTCTACCAGTAATGCAAATTATGTTGATTTTACAACTGTTATGTATACAGGCATTGTTGTAAGCTTTTATATGTCACATTGCTTTATATCACAGTGAGTGTTTCATAAACGTTTGCATTGCATAGGCATGCATACTGTTTATGGTGACATAAGCTGTCCACATAATTATCTGCATAAAATGTGCATATCACTGTCTTTCAGATGGCAAACAGACCTAGGAGTGACAATTTCTCCCCAAAGGAAAATAAGGTTATAATAGATGCTCTGCAACATCATGGAGGGAGACTCTTTGGAAGGGCAGGGAATACAGTAAGGAGGAATGAAGTGTGGACTGACCTCAACAACATGATTAGTACAGTTGGAGATCACGGTAGATCTTATGTGGTCTGTTGCCAGTGCTGCTCTGACATGACCCTCCATGCAGGCAACAAGTTATGATGATATGAAAGATCAAGGGATGCCACCAATGGTGGCCCACCATTCACCCCCCCCCCATGAGATCACAATATGTATTGCTTCTCTGTGTAACGGGAGTGGGAATGATGCATACCCGGGGCTGGGATAGAAGCAGGAGTTCCAGGCTGAACATGTCTGTCTTACTTTGCATGACATAGATGACTATAGACTAATTCATTGCACATTGCTGTTGCATGGATATTCATGTACCCCAAGAAAGGGGAGGGAATGATAAGTTGGACGTGGAAGCCAAAGAGCTTAGGTGGCAATTAAGATTAAATGCCACGTCTCCACCAGGCTTAAATGATAATATTACTCTCCTCCCCATTTTAAAACAGAAATCTAGTGTGAATTGAGGAATGACTTTTAATAACAAATGTAATATTTTATTTTATTTTATTTTTATTTTTAACAAATATATTGGTTTTGTGGTTTGTTATGTATATTTTATTGTATACAAATATGTATTTGTTGTGTCACTAAGCATGCAAACTCAAATGAGGTTTTAGAATCTGGTTGGTTGTTCAGGATTCAAATTGTTCTATGTAATTGGTCTTTAATGTCTTGTCACTATATAAATATGGCAGGTTTTAATTGTTAAACAACTCTGATGAAGCCTTATGTGTAAAAGGTGAAAGCGCTCAGTTGTTTTGTCTAAAGGGCATTAAACTTTGGTCTCTATATCCTGTTGTTTGGATTTTTTTTATTTTTTGGTTTTTAGTTATTCATGTATTATCATTTTGGATTTACAGCAGTGGAACTGAATTGTGCACACAAATCATCACAGGGTGATGATGATGAGCATATGTGTAATGACATGTACTCATAGAACTGCAGTACCGACAGAACAGTGCAACTATTATGTGTAATGCTGTCTGTCCTAATATTCACAGGTCCATCTACTTCTACACAACACCAGGGAATGTCAGCTGAGTATCTCTGTACAGTGTTACTGTGACCACTTCCTGTTACTGCCTCAGCCTCATGTCATGACACTGTTGTTTATTGTCATATTGATGGTTCCCTAACCTTGTACACCACAGGTAGGTCTAGTGATAGTCCAAGCAGTGCAGGTGCAAGTTCAGACAGACCAGGTATGATACCACAACAGGTTCATAGTTTGCAGCAATGTGTGGCAAACATGTGATACATGACATTAATGTCACTGTTTTTCTACAAAGGGACATCTGGCCAACAGGTGCAACATCTGCCACGTGAGTATCTGCAGGCCCTGTTCTCTGCCTTATATGTCATGCTGTCAGTATTATGTTG
Source organism: Protopterus annectens (assembly GCF_019279795.1). Classification (NCBI taxonomy): domain Eukaryota; kingdom Metazoa; phylum Chordata; order Ceratodontiformes; family Protopteridae; genus Protopterus; species Protopterus annectens. Next base: position 699,357,107 of record NC_056748.1, read on the forward strand.
CCTGCATGCATGACTGTGTTGTCTTTCTCTTTACTTTACCACTGCAGTGGGAGTCTGTCAGTGGTATGCTGCAGTGGGAGTCTGTCAGTGGTATGCTGCAGTGGGAGTCTGTCAGTGGTATGCTATTACCAGTCTTTCATACCTGTCATTGCTGTTACTCCTGTTGTTGTCCTCCATTAATACTGTGTCCTTCTACCCATTCATAGGACAGACTGCATCATCATCAAATGCATAAATGAGTGGTATATCTATGTAATACCTACTGTATGTTCAAATGGTCCATGCTGGCAATGATGTGATTAATAATGCTGACTTTCTTTTCCTACAATAGCTGAAGTTCATCCCTGATCTACATTGCCATCTTCCCATAGGACTTGTCATGTATGTGTTATGCTTGTATTCATCACATATGTCACATATGTTGGACATGTAGCTTAATTGTCAACAGACTATTATGTAGACTCTATGATCCCCGTACAGACAAGACCAAATTTTAAGTCAGTATTATCTGTAACATTGCAGTGAGATATATATCTTTAATGATATACAGCATGTGATGTAAGCAAGTTGTCTTGATCTGTGTCATATGCCTCTTCTTTAGCACATAGACTACCTATATCATCCATTAGCCTGTCCACTGATCATGATGGGGGATCTGATGTGTCTTAGTATGGTAGCATGGCCCCTGACACACAGGACAGTGACATAATGATACAGTCCAAACAAGATGGAGACAGTCATGTGGATGCACATGTAGCCTCAGATATGGAGGGAAACTTGCCCATCCATTCTGGCAATGAGGGGATATTGGACAGTGGACAGGATGAGGCCTGAGAACAACAGACCCATGTTGAGACTGCTGCTGATAGTGACAGTTCCCCACAACACATTGATACTGCCCATCGCAGTAGATGTAACTATTTAGATGGTGTGCATGAGCATCTGTCAGAAGGTGTCCACCTATTCCTGCAGGCAAATGAGCATTCTCAGCAATGTCATCAATCTAACATCTCTGCACTTGCCAGTGCCACGGATTGTGTTGCACACTAGCTGGGTATACTGCATAAAGGACAGGACTACAGACATGGTGAGGTAATGGTATCATTGGCTGCACAGAATGAAAGTATGTTATCTGTGACACTGTCAGTAGAATCCTTGGCCTCTACAGTACTAGAGCAGTGCTGTTGTACAAGCAGGGTTCTGCATGTCCTGACTGTGCTTAGCCAATTGTCATATGGGAGAGGCAGGCCCCCTCTCAGCAGAATCAACCTTGTCCATTGGGCATAAATGCCTATGCTCCAATGTGCACATGCTTCCTCTTCTGGCCCGTCTGCTGTGGGCCCATCAGTCATGACCAGTCAAGTCACAATCATGCTACGGGCCCATCAGTCATGACCAGTCAAGTCACAATCATGCTACTTCACCTCAATATGCTGGCATCAACCCATCAGTCTCCTTTGTGGAGCAACCTGGCACAAGTGCTTCCACTCGTAGTAGGGGCAGACTAGATAGTGGTATGAGCTGTTAGCATAGAGACCCTAGACTTTGTTAGAGTAACACAGACAGCTGGTCCACTCTATTTGGTAGTGTCATTCTCATCCCGTGGAGATGATGATTGCTGTGCAGAGCACCGACAATGTCATCTGTCTGTGTTCACTGACAAATCTAATGCCGTGGGAGTCCAACAGCTTTACTAAACATAGCTGGCTCCATTTATTTCATTGCTTTATCTATACCTTACAGTGATATATATTTTTATATATATATATATATATATATATATATATATATATATATATATATATATAGCTTGTAATATTAACAACAGTTCAACATTATGTCCTAGTTGTTTACCTGTTTTCTGCTTTTTATAGTGGACAGATAGGAATGTGTTGCATGTGTAACATGCAAAGATACAACAATATGAGTCTGCAGGCATACCTGTGTCATTTGTGCCCTGTAAATGCTCATAATGTTAGGGTTATGATTATGTTATGTCTGATGCTCAGTATGTACATCTAGTGGGTAATTGCCATTAGATGCAATCTGTGCTGCTGTGGTGGGGCACCATCTGACCTTCAGTTTTTAATTTGTGCACTTCTGTATGTGTGGCTTGTCATGACTCAAAGGTGTGGGTCAGACGCTGCTGTGTTGCCTGGGCCTTAACTTGTGGTCACACCCTGCATTGTCTATGCCTGTGTCTTCTGTCTCCTCTGCCCTCCTGCTTCTTCTCTGATACCTGCGAGATGTCATCTTCAGACATCTGGGATTCTTGGGGTAGTTCACTCACACCTGCACTGGAAGACCACTATGTGCTCTAGTTAGCATGTTGTATAGCGTGGTGCACACCATTATCATCTGCGCTGCCTTCTCAGATGTGTATTGCAGTGCACCCCTGGTTGTGTCCAGTACCCGAACCTAGCTTTCAGTACACAGAACACACACTTTATGGTATTTCTGGTTGTTGCATGATCTCTTGTAGGTCTTTTCTGCAGGGTTGGATGGTTCATAGTACAGGGTCATTAGCCACAGCTAAGTGGATAACCACAGTCACCTGTTGTGGGAAATAAACACACGTTTCCAGCATGGATATTGTTGGGAGGGATATCCTTAGCTTACATCCTAGTAGTGTTCCTGTACTTACCTAATAGTTGTCCCTCAGGTACTTCATCTTGACTGAATGTAGCCCTCAGGCCACTTTCCCTCCATATGGTTATATCATGGACACTTCCAGGGTGTGTTGCCATAAAATTTGTAATGCTGCCATCTGCTGCACACATGAACTGGCAGTACAGGGATGGTCAGCCTTTTCTGTTTATATATATATTTATCAGTCTGCTTCAGGATGTACTGAGATCTTGACAGGGATGTGTGTGCAATCTATTGTACCCATACCTATGAACTGTCCAGATTTTCACAGAATATCCAGATTTTTGTGTCATATTTTTGGTTATTTTTCATAAAATTTGTGGTTTTCTGGCAAATCATTGAGGACTGAAGTCACTAAATAATGACATACATTTTTGTTTTAGACTACATATCCTTCAGAAAATGCCTGCCAATACAAATCCTGATATTCTAGAAAACTTTCTGAGTTTACTATTCTAGAATCTTTCTGAGTTTACTAGAGCAATATTTAAAATCTGTGCCTATTTTTCACCCTTGGTCCCCCAATTACTTTAGGCTCTGTCCAGATTTCTGGCACTAAAAGGTTGAGAGGTATCTTATTTTCCAAGACTTTCAGATACTGGCCAAAGCACTTGCTGTCTCCTTCATCCCTTTTTTGACCAAGACCACCTTCACAGCATTACAACATAATAAGAATATAATAAAGTCCAATCTGGACCACATCAAATTGGCTTTGCTCATTGCCAGAAGTCATAAAATAAATTCCAAGATCTCATGTATTTCTTGCAGCTTGAGCACATTCATATCTATGCTGTAACAAATAACTGGCCTCAGTGTAAAAACAACACCCTTTTTCACCAGGATTCAATGCCTACCAAACATTTTTACCTACAGAAAACTGCAACATTAGTCAGAGACCCAGTTACCTCTTGGCACATTCTCTGTTAGCTACAGATAGAACTTACTGAACTTCAAATTACCCTAAACAAGGCAACTTAACAATTCATGGCTTACTATAGATCACCACTGACATCTCCAGAGGACCATGAAAGATTTGAAAATGACCTTACTAACTGCGCATACATAAGAACATATTTTTGACAGTTGATTTCCTGGTGTACCTATACCACAAAGGTTGGGCATGCTCAAAGATGCCTAGACCTAGTTAATGTTAACTGCCTTGCACAAATAGGTAACTAGTCCACAAGGGGTGAAAATCTTCTTGGACTCATCCTCAATAGTATCCAACCTACTTTTTTTCTACTCCTATAGTATCTTCATCTCTGGTCATAGCCATAGAGAAATCAGTAATCTTCTCCCTTAAGATGTCTAAACTCACCACAATGAACACCTCTGAATTGAAGGATGCATTAAAACTTTTTAATGAGCTCTCAAAATTCAACTGCAACATTTATAGCCCACATATAGTCATGGCTATGACTAATACAAAGGAATTTTACTCCCCTCTAGCAAATAGTGTAAACCAAAGTCATCCCAAGCAGAATCAAATACATTTGGGAGCATAAAATAAAATCATTGGTGGGGTGTCATCATTAATAAGCTCTACAATAAAATAAAAAAATGAAGACCTGTAATAATCTTGTCAAAAACATCAGCAAAAATCTAAAAGTCACCATAAGACAGAAGCAGAGCACACATTAACCTTAGTGTCCAAAGCCAAGGATAATCATTAGTACTTATTTAACTACATCAGATGGTTAATACAAAACACAGAAATGCTGCAGGTTAATTTAGAATGGTATTACCCACTCTGACCTTAAACATATTGCTACTGTAATCGCAGAGACGTTTAGTGCCAACTTCATACCAGAAGCAGTCATTGAAATTACACAAATTCATGAGGCCCCCCCCCTCAAAAGAAATGCATCTAAAACTAAACGTGAGATTTGGGAGACATAATTTGAAATGTGAATATTTAATACAGCACACAGAGATGGAAACTGTAGATTAATTTGGGTATATCCAACTTTGAGTGTTTCTAGACATATCAATCAGTTGTTTAATGATAGTTATAGCTACAGGTTGTATAAAAAGATTTATAAAGTCTGGGAAATCAGAAATGATAAAGCCATTGTCCGTTAAGTGTTGAATAACAGTACTTAAATCATGTCATAAGAAAACAAGTATTAGTAAACTGAAGAGTACAGAGGAAATATACCAGGAGCATTCATGGATGTGAAAATGTAAGTTATTATGAAAGACTAAAATATCTGAACTAGTACAGTGTCTCTTACAGATATCTAAGAAGAGATCTTATTCAGGTATATTCAGGTATATAGGGCATTTAGAGGCAACTACCTCTAGGAATGTTTGGGGTTATCAAAAAGTACTAGAGAATAATCAGACATCCTATGTAGGAATTCTTTAGGAATGAGACGTGTACTAACTGGTTCTCTAAAGAACAGCTGAAGTATGGAATAGACCATTCTGAAGGAGGTACGGGCCTCCTCAAAACTTGATTACATGTATAGATCTGCAATCATAGAACTGCATACATATCTGCTGCCCGCTCAAGACCCAGACATAGAGAAAGTTTTAGAACATGAGGAGAATAAGTTTAAGATGACTTTCCTGTTTAGTTTAGCAGAAGCATATTGGTGTCATCAAGCAGGAATGGAAATCAAACCAGAAGTAGATAAAAATCAGGTAGCAACTGAATGTGTAACAAAACAAAAGAAAGAATATAAGGTGAAGTATCAGATGAGAAGGCAAGAAATGTGGAAAATACATAAATATAGTTGCAAGTATAGGAACCTCTTAGTTTACAAAGTCCACTGAACATGTGGCATACCTCTCAACCTGGAAACATGAAGAATCTGGACAAAGGCCCATGAAAATAAGTACAAATCTGTATGCTGATTAACATAAAATGTGCATACATAATTGTGTAAACCCCACCCACAACAATGAATTGTGGGATAAAACTTTCAAATGCAACCTGAAGAACCGACAACCAAAATATGGCCTCAGACCCTGTAGTAAATGGTAACCTTTTTTTTAAATACGTAGCAATGATGCTCATTGGGAAGGGAGAAGATGATGAACCTTAGGATTTTGTTTTTGGTGACTTGCAGTATGTGGGTTTTGTGGTAAAGGTAGTGCATTTAATGGTAGGCAACATGCTAATCTTAACAAAAGAATATTATGTTTGCTAGGACCTCCAAAAGTCATTCTCCATGGCCTACTGATCAGTGGCATAACTAGAGTTTGTGCCACCCGGGGCTGTCTGAGTTTGCCACCCTTCACCCCTGACATAAAAATTGGTCGAATGGGGTCCCCCAGGCACACAGCCCTCTCCCTGCAGCCATTCCTATGTCCCATTACTTGGCTATTTTGCCACATTTACCATAAACACTGATATGCATACTGCTTTGCCTCTACAATGATTATTTGGATTTCATTAACATTTTATAGCATAAACACAAATAGACATCTGCTGAACAAAGCAATACAGTCTCGCAATGAAAATAGAATTGGCATTAAAACTTCTCTGCCCTTGAAATAAACTCACATTCATTGAAACAGCATTGAAACCCACATTCAAAAAAATGCATCTGGCCAGTGGCTAAAAGTGGATAAAGATTACCTCTGGGCTGTTTTCAAATCATAGTCCCTTTGCACATGAAACATACACATGTTCTTTGATACAAGTTTCTGATTGTGTTCAATTATATTCCTTGCATAATACAGCACACTTGTTAGAGGGCATTTTTAATTTATTGTTTTGAACATTTTTCCAGTAAGCAATAATGCAAAATGTATGAACCAATAATGACAAAACTGCCTAGTTCAGAACATTTCTATCATAAAAGTCTACTCAAACTTCTACAATCCACCAGTATCAGTAATATGCACCATCTCTGCAGAAGTAAAAGCAATCTAAATAATTCCATATTAAAGAGATCTGTAACTAATGAAGAGATTGCTCCTAGCAAACAACTTTAAATGTCATTGTTTCATCTACAAAGTGCCTGTTGCCCTTGAGGAATAAATTGGCTGTTACATTAAAAAATGATAAGCTAGTAATATTGCAATAGGGAATGGATGGCAAACTGATAACAGGTTCATAGTTACTAGGTATCTCTGCCAAAGAGGACATTATCTTCTCAGGACTACAGCATTCACTCCCTTTAAAAGTACAACACATGGTTCAGTATCAGCAATCCATCTACATATTGTGGGAGTAGAACCAAAAGCCCTCTGCATTAAAAGCAAGCATTCTAACTGTTGTGCTACTAACACAAACAGACTTGGCAGAAGCAGCACTCAACATTTCTCCTGCTGAAGAAATATGCAGCACAAGAAATCTGGAAAAAGCCAAAATTTATTGGGGGCGGGGGGGGGGGACAAAACCCAGGAAAAAAGTTTAAAGATTGCTTGAATAATCTGAGAAAAGTTGCTAGAATAAAATTATTTGTGTTACCATGCATTTCCTGAAAGATGGGAGGACTAAAACATAAATGGCTATCATTATTTAGTGAATTCAGTTCTCACTAATTTGCTAGAAAACCACAAATTGTAAGAGGAACAGACCAAGAGTGGTGTGGGTAGGGAATTCAAGCTCTTGCTACCTGTACCTAAGGTACAGGGTTTGAGCCTGAGTAGCACTAGCCACCAGGTATAGTGAACTTGGGCATTTTCACTCATACCCCCCATACAGTAGAATGGCCAGCAGCACTTCAATACAGTAGAACGGCTAGCAGCACTTCAGTACAGTAGAACACCCAGCAGCACAGCCCCCCATACAGTACAATGTCCAGCAGCACTTCAATACAGTAGAATGGCCAGCAGCACACACACACACACACACACACACACACACACACACACACACACACACACACACACACACACACACAATACAGTAGAATATCCAGCAGTACTTCAGTACAGTAGAATGGCCAGCAGCACTCCCCCAATACAGTAGAATGTCCAGCAGCACTTCAGTACAGTAGAATGTCCAGCAGCACTTTGATACAGTAGAATGGCCAATAGTACTTTGATACAATAGAATGGCCAGCAGTACTTCGATACAGTAGAATGGCCAATAGTACTTCAATACAGTAGAATGTCCAACAGCACTTCAATACAGTAGAATGTCCAGCAACACTTCGATACAGCAGAACGGCCAGCAGCACTTCAATACAGTAGAATGGCCAGCAGCAGATCAATACTGTTATGGGCATAGAGTTATTTACTTGAGCAAAACACACACACAGCTAAATACAACAACTAATGAATGGCCGGACTTACGAGCAGCAGAGAGTTATTTACTTGAGAGCAGAGAGAGTTATTTACTTGAGCGGAATACACACCCAGCTAAATACAACTAATGAATGGCTGGACTTACGAACTTTGTTTTTAGATTACGTTCAACAAGGCAGACAGCAGGCAATACACAACAATGGCCAGCAGTCAGCAGATAAACATTAGAGTGGCAAATGCTGCAGCAGACCAATAAATACCAATGAATACACAACAGCCAGCAGATAACTATTAGAGCAGCACACTTACACAGTTACGGCCATCTGATAAGACTTTTGCACACAGATTTTAATGCATAATTATAGGATTATATGGGCAGCAGATAAACAATGCGCACAAGACTTACGAACTACGAACGGACTTTTGCACAGTTAAAAAGTTCTTTCTTGCCAGAATAATGCACAGCAGCTGCTGCATCACACAAATAATGAAATCAGCCAACACCAGCAGACTTGCTTTTAGATTACATTCAACCAGGCAGACAGCAGCCAATACACAATAACGGCCAGCAGTCAGCAGATAAACATTAGAGTGGCAAATTTTGCAGCAGACCAATAAATACACAACGGCTAGCAGATAAATATTACAGCAGCACACTTAGAAAGTTACGGCCAGCAGAGACGTTTGCACACAGATTTTAATGCACAATTATAGGATTATATGGGCAGCAGATAAACAATGCGCTCAAGACTTACAAACTACGTACGGACTTTTGCACAGTTAAACAGTTTTTCTTTTTTGCCAGAATTATGCACAGTTACAGGCTGATAGATAACAGCTGTTTTTTTTTTCTTACCTGTCCTGGAGTTTAGGATGTGCAGGCGGACTTTGCAAAATTTAAATTATGCCACCCGCTACTGTTATATTCCCTATATCCATTTGAGTCCAACAGGCAGTAGCTGATGTCATCACACACGCCCCTGTAGACTGGTGATGTGTGGTGATGTCAGCTAAAAATCTAAAGTAGTAAACAAAAAAAAAAAAAAAACAACAGACTGGGAAATTCAGAAATTAACGGGGCCAATCAGGAATTCCTGGCACCCCAATATTTTGCCTTCAAAACTGGTAAATACCAAGGAATTTGGTATGGTTGAGAGGTATGACGTGGGATAAACAAACATTTGGTTGCTGGTTGTGATATATTAATGAAAGAAGGACTGTTTACTGAAAGGCATAATAATGTAACAAGATTGTTGCATTGGGGATTGTGCAAACATTATAATATTGAAGTAGCTGAAAATGCTGGAAACATGTGCCACAAAGCATCATAGAAAATGATGAAGTTTATATCACATGGCATCATCCATTATCAACAGTTCAAAAAATAGATGCAAAAAAAACAGATATAGTAGTCTATGAAAAGAAGACAAAAGTAGCATTGATTATTGAAATCCCTACAACCAGTGATTACAGTGTCTTACATATAGAGAGAGACACACAAAGTCATAAAGTACCAGGATTTGCAGGCAGAAACGAGGGCAATGTGGAAGAAAGATACCCAGACAATTCCAGTAGTAGTAGGAGCAATGGGTCTTATAAAAAAATTATTTGCAATTGTACTCAAGCGTGAATGGGCGTGCCTTCGCTGAAGGTTGGGCGTCGGGCTGGCAATTCGGCATCATAAAAATCTACTGCCAATCATTAGCAGACCGGAGTTCCGCTGTGGCAACCCCTAACCGGGAAAAGCCGAAAAGACAAACAAACAAACTTAGATATGTTACCGATACAAGTAACTCCATACAAATTGCAGAAAGGGTCATTACTGGACACATTGCGGGTAGTGCAAAGAGCAATTTTGTCTAACATCAAAGATTGAAACAATATTCATATCATGAACTTTAATTATACCTTACCTTAGAAATGGAGTCCATTCTCATTTTGATATTAGCAACCCAAAAGACTTGGAAAAATTAAGAAAGGAGAAAACAGGAGGAGTAGGAGTCATCTGAAGAAGAAATATTGACATGGGAAAGAAAAACAGATTTAATATGGTGCAGTATCTATGTAAATGAGGGATCATTTGTTGTTAAATAAAGTCAGAGAACTGCAAAAAGGAGAAGAATCTAGGTATGGCATGGAGAGACTACAAAAACGCATTTGACAGTATCCAACACTCATGGATAAAAGAGTGCTTAAAATGTATAAGAAATTCTCCACATTGATCAGTTACATTACAGGAACCATGAAACAGTGGCAAGTCACTTTGCAGTTAAGCCATGATAAAGGACAAATTATAATTCTGGGGCAAAAGTCCAAAGGGGACATTCCACGGTGACTCTGTTACTGCTGCATTTTTGTCTTGTCCTTAACCCATTAAGATGTCTACGTAACAGCTTAGCCATGACTATAATTTGGCTCCCAGAAAGCAATGTGTAAAGACTTCTCATCTTTTTTGTGGACAATTTAAAACGGTATAGTTCATCAGATAAGGAATTGAAAGCACAAAACACAACTGCAATGGTCAAAACATTTCAGATTATATAAGAATATATAAGAATGTCATTTTGTCTTGAAAACTGGGCAAAAACAACATTTAAAGCAGGAAAGCTGCAACACTGAGACAACATCAGTTTGGGACAGGAAAGCGATATGAAATAACTTATGCAAGAGGGACTGTAGAAATATTTGGGAAATGATGAAGGATCAACAATAAAACATGAACAAATGTGAATAAAACTTAGTAAGGTATATTTTAGAAGACTTAAATTAATATTGAAAACAGCACTGACATCTAGGAAAAAAAGTCCAAGCTATAAACCAAGTTGATGTTCCTGTCCTAATGTACAGTTTTGGAGTGAGTGACTGGCCCCAAAAGGTGTTGGATAGGTTGGAGAGGAAAACAAGAAGGCTGCTTCATTCTTATCAAATGATTTATAAATATCAGTGCATACCAAGATTAGATATTCCCTGTTCAGAAGGAGGTATGGGCCTCCTCGAAATTGATTACATGTATAGATCTGCAATCGTAAGACTGCATACATATTTACTGACCTCTCAAGACTGAAACATAGAGAAAGCTTTAAAACATGAGGAGAATAAGTCTATGATGACTTCCCTGCTTAGTTTAGCAGAAGCAAATCAGTGTCAAGCGGGAATAGAAATCAAACCAGAAGTAGATAAAATTCAGGCAGCAACTGAATGTGCCAAAAAACAAAAGAAAGAATATAAGGTGAAGGATCAAATGAGAAGGCAAGAATGTGGAAAATGCATAAATATAGTTGCAAGTATAGAAAACTCTCGAAACAACTACATGTTGATTGGGATCAAATGCAGGAATGGTTAAGGAGAGGTGAATTTTAGCCAAAAGATTAAAGGTTAATATTGGCAGCCCAAGATAGTGCACTATTTACAACATTGCTTTACAAAGTCCATTGAACATGTGGGAGAAACAGACAAATGTAGTTTTTGTAAAACAGAATTGGAAACAGTTGCACACCTTGTTGCTGATTCTGATATAATAATGTCAGAAGGACTGTATACTGAAAGGCATAATAATGTGGCAAGATTGTTGCACTGGGGATTGTGCAAAAATTATAATACTGAAGTAGCTGAAAAACACTGGAAACATGAGCCACAAAGCATTATAGATAATGATGAAATTTATATCACATGGGATCACCCATTACCAACAGTTCAAAGAATAGATTCAAGAAGACCAGATATAGTAGACTATGAAAAGAAGACAAAAGTAGCTTTGATCTTTGAAATTGTTGCATCCAGTGACTACAGTGCATTATGTAAAGAGAGATGCAAAGTCATAAAATACCAGGATTTGCAGGCAGAAATGAGGGCAATATTGAAGAAGGATACCTAGACTGTTCTAATAGTAGTAGGAGCAACAGATCTTATAAAAAAAGTTTACAATCGCACTTAGATATTTTACCAATACATGTAACTCCATACAAATTGCAGAAGGAGTCATTACTAGGCATATTGTAGGTGCTGCAAGAGCACTTCTGGTTAACATCAAAGACTAAAACAATACTAATTTCATGAACTTTAATTATATTTTGATTTAGGAATGGGGTCCATTCCCATCATGGTATCAGCAACCCAAAAGACTTGGAGAAATTAAAAAAGGGTGCGTATTAGTAGGTGATTATTGTTCATTGGACTGACTCTGACTTGTAAAATGTATGAATCTTTGATTCTATGATTCAGAATAATTCCGTCTTATAACCCCATAGCAAGAATAAAAGGATAGCACAAAACTATGAGGAAAACAATAAAGGTGAAGAATAAAATAAGAGGGCCAGACTCATTACTGATATTATAACACCTGTGAAGTGGTCACTCAATACATAAAAAAATATGCAATAAAGTGAGTAGATGAGTAGATGCACTAAGTCGGCATTATAGTAGTAGATGTGCTGGAAGCGTTGGACAAAATGGGCAATGAGAAAACTATGGGGATATCTTATATGCTTGTACAAGTGGTAGCAGCAAACAAATAAAAAAAATAATTTAAAGTACATTACAAAGATTCATGGTGTACAAAAATGTATTTCTTTCTTGAGTTGTAAAATTACTTGTGTGACTGTCTTATTTATAATACTGTCCAGTATATTTATTTTATTACTTGGAGCATTTTCTCTCTGCAAGACTCCACAGAAAAAGGGACTTCCCAGATGGACAATATAAGTAAATAAAATATGAGCAAAACTATCCCATTTTATGGGAATCAGGCTTTCATATTTCACATTTTATTCAAGTCTAAAAAGAGTAAAGTGGTAAACATATTTTTTTACATGCAAGAACAAGTGTGGAAAAACAGCAGAGACTTATTAAGCATTTGTTTTACAAGGCAATATCCTATAAGGAGTCAGCAAGCAGTCATGCAAGCTCTCTTTGCTCTAGAAGCATACAAATAAAGTATTTGTATAGTTAAAAAGATGCATGCTGAATATATATTACGTCAGCAAGGAACGAACTAGGTGTCAAAAACCTGAGAGAAGTTCTATTCCCATTCAAGAATATGTCAAAGGATGTCCCATGTCTAAAGAAAGACAATGCAGTTAGGAGCAGCTAAATGTAAATATTTTAAACTGAAACATTGTTTGAGAGTGTAGGATATCGAAAACTGGTTGTGAGAAAGTCTGGGGACAAAAACTGCTTGCTGCAGCATAAAGGTTCACAGCTATGGGCTATAGTCTTATTAAAATCTATAACATAAATAACAAATTATTAACCTTAAAGTTAACTTTAAACAGGAGACACAACAAACATTCATAGTACTATTTTTAATACAAAGAAATGACTAAATGATGGGGGCAGTAAGAATATCTGTTAAGATTTTTTTACTGGACTATATCACTTTCTGCTGGACCTAGAAAAAAAGAAAATGAGAAATGAAGGGATGGGTTTGTAGTCTTTCAAATAGAACATTACTCAAAAATAGGTGAGGTGTGTCTTTCAAGAATTTTGGAAACAGAATGAGACAGAAATCTAGACGAGTCTTTGTGGTCACTGTTTTAGGTACAGTATTGCATTCCTTCAAATGTGAGAATTATAATCGCTTGTAAACCAGTGAAAATTACAAAATTAGCAAATAAGATTTTGTATTTTATGAGTGATTGGGGTTCAGGACTACTTTCTATACTGAGTAAAAGAACTTGTCAGAAAAGTTACGTGGATCATTTGGGAATTTTTTATCTGTATGTGTGTAATTTGATTTACAACGTATTACAAGAGTACTAATTAGAAATTACTGAAGACTGAGTCTTCTTCTGGGAACAGTAGCTACATTCATAAGCAACTTTAAAAAGAAATACTGCTCCGAATTAAAGATCATAAAATTCTCTGTTTGAAATTCATTTTACATGAACTGTGTTCCATTGAGACTAATTTCATGAATTGAGCATACAAGGCTGACTTCTTTTAATGCAGACTGTGTAGTAGGAGATGGTCGTATAGGAAATATTATATTTTTCTCAGCACTGTGCCAGTCTTGATGTTTTATTTGTTGTTTGGGTACCTTAAAGAAGACTGATTATGTTTTCCTTGTAACATGCTTCAATCAGATGTTCAGGAAGAAAATTTCAGTGAAGCATCCTTATCTAGCTATACTGTATCATATCAGAGAAACTGCTGCACATAAGCAGTTACATTTTTGAAGGGTATGATAATGAAGAATAACGGACAACGTGGGAGAAGATTATCACCAGACAATATGATAATTAATTGCCTGAGCCAGTGTGAATAAAGAACACTTCTATTTATTTACCAGCAGATTTCTAAAACAAATGTGAACATTGTAGTTTAATAGAAAAAAATCCCATTTACATTTAAATCATTTGATTGTGCTCTAAATAGGATTTGACTAATATGAAGTGAAAAAATTCCAACAATCAGCAAAAAAAAAAAAAAAAAATCATAGTTACTAGTGGGTTTGCATGATTTACTGAGCTTGTGTTAATCTGAAAGTTTACTAGTAAAGAAAGGCCAAGGTCCTTCTGTATCAGTGCACAAAGTGCATAAACCTCCTGCTGAGCTTAACAAGAAAACAACCATATGTAGTTGCCATTATGACAATATTTAAATTATGCTGTGAATGAACTGTAGAAGTAGCACAATTAAATGCATAAACTCTAATATTATGACATATGTTCACTAGTGCAATGCAGGATGTAGTTTACTTTTTTCATCACTGCCAGCAGCAAAATGACAACATATTTTATAATGTTTTCTCTACAGGCTTTTGCAAATGCAGAATTAACTAAATTGCTTGCTAACAGGTGCCCTTGCCAATAGCTCCTTCAGAGAAAAAAAGATGGTCAAGTTAGAAAGAGATAGAAAGGAATATTTTGAAGGTAAAGCATACCAGTTAAAGTTCCACAAAACTAATTTATCTGGTAACTTCGGGAATAATAGGACTGAATTTAATGATGCTGTTGATGATGATAATATTAACAGTACAGAAGCCCAGAATGATTAGACCCTGGACGATGTTCAGGACCCTTTGGAATTTCCTCCCCTAAGGAAATCACACAGGTTGAGAAACAGGGAGATAGGGGGATGGTAGAGAACTACCACAACAGAGGCAATACAAGACAATGCAGAGGGAATTGAATGCTAATTTTGAACAGACTGGTGATTGTTTAGAACCAAGTACAACAAATAGAGTGACTTGGTGACTGAACAATTTCTATATATATATAATTATAGCATTTTGGAATTAACCAGAGCCCATTTTTCCCTTTTATCTAAAGGGTTCACTTTTGTTCCAACTCGTAGAGCAGAGATAAGTGAGGTGTTGATTGATTTAAAGCTATTTTTGCAAAAAAAATGACTATCTCTTATTTATGGAGACCGGGGTATTGGAATCTAATTCATTTAAGAAGAATATTTATAACCCTCCATTACATCCTACCCTGGCAAACTTTGAAACTTTAGTAGAGCATGACATTAGAAGTTATTCAAGTAAGAATAAAAATGTGTTCCCAACCTGCAAATTGATAAGAGACTCATTTTGAAAGAGCTAAGCAAGCTCCAACAAGGAAAGAAGAATTATGAAACCTGATGGGGGTAGAGTAGTTATAATGGATTCTTGGACTTAGTCGGTTGAAGATGCTTGACTTACCAGGTATATCCAAGTATCTAATAATGAAATAAGTATGGCCTATAAGTAAAATTTATTTGGTCCTAGAAGACAACTTTTTACAACAGATCATTGATAAGAATCTAACTGATTATTTATACAATCCTAGGCCAATTATTACACCAATATTTGGGATATTTAAAATTCATAAAAATCTAAATGACCAACCCCTTAGGCCCATAATAGCAGCTGCTGGGTTGAAAACTTATCTTTTAGCAGTTTATGTGGACAGAAAACTAAAATTTGTGCTATGTTTAAACAACCATTTACTAGTGGATTCATGTGATTTTTTTGCCAAAATAACTGAGAATTATTACCACCCTGATGTAATGTTGGTTACTATTCATATCCAAGACTTGTTTTCAGTAATTCCACACTCATTTGGAATGGAATGGTTTTTGGAAGTTATTATTAAAAATAATTATTCATCTAATACACAATTATAGGTAGCAATGGAACTATAGGAGCTGGTACTATGTGTCTTATGAGGTGGAATATTATAAACAAATGAGTGGAATCACCATGGGAGAGATGTCTGCCTCCCCTCTTTTCCAGTTTGGTCTTATTATAGTGGGAACAGAATATTGTATTTAACTCTACTTATTTTTCAAAGATGTCTTTATACCTGCACTTCCTAGATTATATTTTTATCATCTGGAATGGTTCAAGGGATGAGCTAGAAAATTTTGTCTATTATATTAACCACATAACTGAATTTTTTACTTCACTTATAGTATTACAACACAAGAAGTGAATGATTTGGATTCAAAATTGATTAATATATAGAAAATGGCAGATTTAAATCTGGAGTCTGTAGGAAAGATAATATTACTAATTCATATACATAGCACAAAACCAGTGTAGGCAAGGCTGCAGGTTCAAAAGCAGTAGATTTAATCAAACACAAGCGCTTTCACCAATAGCTTCATCAAGTGTAATATCAAACACATAAAACCACATCAGTTTAAATACAAAATTAAAATCACATGACATAATACTTTGCAAACTTAAGGAAACATGACATATATAAAAATATATTTGTATATATATATATATATATATATATATATATATATATATATATATCTTTTCACAAAAATGCAATATATGTGCACTTATATCTACTGAGCACAGCCACAAAAATAAAATTAAAAATATATTAAATTTTATATATATATATATATATATATATATATATATATATATATATATATCCTACCTAGTTATTTCTTACGTAATAGTCTAGATTTCAAGGTAGGTCTCAAAGGTATATAATCATTTAATCCATGGTCAGCATTAGCCCTCAGTCTTATAATCCACTGGGCTTCATTGTGTTTTTATTCAATAAAGGAAGTGTTTTCTACAAGTGGACTTTGGACTTTGCTGTTCTTCCTCCCTTTGGATTACTAATTCATATTTACCTTATAGTAGCAATCACCCCTTTCATCAGAAGAAAAGTATTGTAAAAGGGTGAATGGTCCATATTGCCCATATGACTTCCAGTTTTGATGACCTTGAACAAGAGCTTAATTATGCTGCTGGGCTATTTACTAAGTGGGCATACCTGGAGCCCTTAGTTAACAGTGTAATAGAGGAAATTCTGAAAGGATGGGGAACAAAGTACATCTCCCTACTTGCTTCCTGTATAGAATCTGAAGGAAAAGTGGTTCCAAATTATAATGGTGCTGTAGCACAAAACAACGATACAGTAAATAAAGGGGTACTAGAGGAAATAGAAGAAGGTTATGCTAGGTCCTTAATTTTAAAGTTCAACCTGATCACCAAAGAAATACAGCAAATAATAGAGAAACACTGGGATATTCTTTCAAACATGTCTATCAGATTAGATGTTTTTTCCAAAACTCCCTTATATGGATATAAACAAGGACAAAATATAAAAAATATATTTTTGAGAGAGAGGCTAAGAAAGTAAGTGGTGAGAATTCACAAAAGAAAGTAGGCACTTATAATTGTGTGATGTTTAAGCAATATAAGTACATGGGGCAAAGAGCTGAATTGGGGCTCACCACTATACAAACCCCCTAGTAAGGCTGATATATATATATATATTAATTGTTCCTCTAAGGAGGTGTATACTTGGTCTACTGTCAATTTTGTTCCTGTTATTATGTATTATGTTGGGAAGACCGAGAGACATCTAAAAACAAGGGTATAGACAGTACTATGAAATATCAAAGCATAGTGAAACAAATGCCTTATATAAGCACGTGAAAGAATATGAAAAAGATGATTTTCTGATTTGGGTGTTGGAGCAAGTTGAATCTAACTCTAGAGGTGCTCAATGGGAAAACTTGCTAGAATACTGACAATTATTATGACAACTGTGGTTAAATGCAGGGACACCTCTGGGGCTTAACATTCAACTCTCACTGGGTCCTGTCTTGAAAATGAGAGTGGCCAAGTTATAAAGATTGATATTTCAAAACAAGGAATTTTACATCAGAAAATATATGTTGAGCAATTTATTTAAAATGGATGTTAGATACAAAGAGATTTTTAATTGTGATTTTATGGAAATATGTAGTAATACTATGACATATTTAACATTAGAAATGGATTTTTCACATCTTATTTCTCAAGTGTATAAAAACTTAGCTTTAATTATTATGATGAAGCGTGAACTGATATATAGTAATTATCCAATAGATTTTCAAGGAATGATGCATAGCTGGTGTAAATTCAATTAAGAACAAGTGATATTATTCTGCTAAAGTCTTTTTACAGATGAAAACGCTTGATCAAATAAACTGTTTGGTACAAGTCCATGTCTATATTATTTCTGAGGAGCATTTATCTGTGTTAAGCCATTACCAAATTATTGGATTGCTTTTTAAAATAACATTCTTTGTTGCAAGGGAACAGTTTTGCTGCATGTGTTTATTAAGCAGGATAGTGTGAAAACTTTGGGATAAATTATTGCAAATTGCCCAATCTATGGGGATTAAAACCCAGATCATGCCATGTAATGGTTAAATGGAAACAATTGGTTGTAAGTTAAGTGCTTTCAGCTTATAAAATACCGAGACTTGAGAACGCATTTAATGCCTTGTGTGTTAGACTGAAGCAATAAGATACCAACAATAAGGAGAGCTGTTGTAGTCATTCCCTTTAAAAGAAGGCTTAAAGCTGTTTGGTTTTCTTAGTGAGGAATCTCTGTGACTTCTATACACAAACCAGATGGCATGAGAGCATGTTCCTGAATGTGGCACTGAATTCAGTGGGTGGTCCGACAAGAGCTGTATAAAGAAGACATTTACTTCTCTCTCATTGTTAACAGTCCCATGGAGGGTCATGCAGGAAACTCCATATGCTTTTTGAATGGCAGGGCACATATTGAGATCAAATGATAGGTCATCTTCTGCAAGGTTTGGTAATTGGCATAATGGTTCTGATACAAGGAACCGTGTATGATTCTTACCTTTGAAGGAAACTTGGCTAGGCTTCAAATGGTCAGTAAAGACAGCCTAGTACTTATCTATGACCCTATAGATGACAAGGTCTTTCAACATTTTGTCAACTTTTAGGTGTTGACTATCAATAGTGCAAATATATTCAGAGTTTTTTTGTTAAATGCCTGAATGCTATGTTTTTCTTTTACTTTGAAAGCAAGGACATTTTTACTGCACCATTCATAGGTAATTTTAAGTGATATTTGAATGGAGGTGGTGTGAGCAGGGATAAGGACAGTGCTCCCAAGTTTTCATTTGCATATTTGGTGAACTAAATACTTGAGTCAGTTTTTAGATCTGAAAAATATGCCAAAAATGAATGGTCCCAGGAAGAGTCTTGAGGGATTCCACTGGTAACGGGATGCTGATAACAAGGCATCTGTTGATCTTACATATTGTGAACTACCATGTAGCCAGTTGTGGACCGAAGTTATTATAACTTCATTTTCTTTAAGATCCATGAGCTTATATATGATCCCATCATGGAATATAGTGTCAAATGCGGGGTACTATCATTGATGCAAAGCCAGCAAGGTTTATTCTTATAATATTGAGACCGGCAGTCGAAAGCACACAAAGCTGAAAGTCAAAAAGTTTAGAAAATATATAATCCTGAAAGTCCCTACTGCTCTGGACACAAGAACAAGTGCTAACATGGGTCTTGCAGGGAGGAAAGTCCAGTAATTCATTATTATAGACTTTAGGTGTTGTGTGTTTTGGGTTGTTAGGCTTGATATTACAAGAAAATGTACCTTGCTAACTTCACATAAGTGATAATAAACCATTGAATTCTTTAGCCTGACTGACACAACCCGTATAAACTGTTGAATATTCATACAGAGTGGTGGCCACATTCTCAGAAACATTTATGAGATTAAGGAAGCAAGATCTACCTTTGACAAAACCAGATTGGACTAGGTCATGGAGAAGGAATTTGCAGTTCCTGATAGAAAAAAAAATATAATAATTCTGTCCTTTACCTTTCATAATATGCATGTGAAGCAGATCGATCTGTAATCATTATAATCTGTGGAAGGCCTTAACCTGTGTACTGGAACCACACTATCACACAATCCTTCTTTAAAATAATAAGGATACAGCCAATACATAAACTTCAACCCTAGGTGTAAACAACTACTTGCAGAGTGGTGTTTATTATGCTGATTGTTTTGCTCTTGTTGTCTAACTTATATATAACTGTCATGTACCTTGTAGGATTTAAACTCCCTAGCCAAGGCCTACAGCTTAAGCTGCATGAAAAGAACAACAAATAGGAGAGATGAATTTCATTATTTCAGGGGGAGTTGATACAGCAGAGAACCATTCCTCTGTTATATTATGATTTATGTTGATATCAATACAAACATTTTTAGCTGCTTCTTACCCCTTTCGCTGCTGACCATCAAGTCTCCATCAATTAGACTTAAACATATTTTTTTCACCAAGACTGGGTATCTGCAGCATGGAAGTGAGAGCTATTCATAGTGGCGGTTACCCTGACAAATGTCTTAACTTAGCAATCCTAACTAGATATAAGAAAATGGTAATGTTTAAAACCAAACCAATGTTGTTCATAGGTTCATAAGTTCATAGAAGGTTAATAGGCTAACAGCCCTAGAGCCATTACAAGCCTAGCCATATTTAGCCTGACTTGCCCCAATAGTCTGTGGTTAGGTGAATGAAATTCAAAGAGATAAGGGTCTATGGTCATTAATACCAACTTCCTCTTTCCACGAGGGGCATGGTCAACACCCTAGGAGTGAATTTGTGGTCACCCATCCATTGATGTAGGTTGAGTTTGAAGAGGGTCAGGGAGCAGCTCTGTTTAACTTGAATTGGAAGGTTGTTCAGGAGAAGTGGCAGCCTCTGGGAGATGTATCAATCTCTCCAGAATGATCTGTTCATGTCAAAGGCTAGGTTAAGATCCCTGGAGCAAGTGACCCTCCTGCAGTTTGATTAAAAAATCTGTAGCATTTCCATCAGGGTCAGGTAAAAGACTGCCCTGTAAGCCAGGTGCAGGTCACCACTTAACAACCTACAAGAGACAGAATACAGTGACAGGGCTTTCAGTCTTTCCATGTAAGACTTGTTTTGTGTACCCTGGAATTTTTTGGTGAGAAACATCTGTAGTCTTTTCGATTGTTACAGGTGTGATGTGAGGTACATGTAAAAGGGAGCATTGTACTCAATTACTGGTCTGATGAGGGCTGAGTATAATGGAATTATAAAGTCCTTAGCTCTAGATGTGATGCCTTTACTTAAAAGATTTGCCACATAGAAGGATTTCCTTACTACTGTGGATATGTGGTGGTGAAAGTTCAGACTGTTATCAACCTGAGTACCCAGATCACATACCACTGGATCTAGACTTAGGTGGTTGCTATCTTTAATGTAATAAGCAGGCATGTCAGCTTTCCCACAGGGAATAATAACACTTTTTTTGCATTTAGCTTTAATCTGTGGCTTTGCCACCAGTCATTGGTCTGTGTTAATCCTGTCTGCAGTATTATTAACATCATTAGGGGACTCAATGATTACTCCCAATTTGCAATTGTTAGCGGATTTGGTCAGCCACAGGCCATCCAAGTTTGTCTGAACTTCTGAGAAACAAATTTCAAACAGTAAGGAGCCCAGCACAGAACCCTATGGTATGCACTGATGACTGATCTTTTGCTAGAGGTGAGGTCATCCACTTTGACAGTTTGTGTCCTGTTGATGAGCCAGTTGGGTATGCATCTGGTAATGTAAGGGTTATTTCCTAATTGGGAGAGTTTCTCTATAATACCTGAGTGGGGGATTGTATCAAATGCCTTGGCTAAGTCAAAATAGGTGATATGTACTGTCCCTTGTCCAGGACATTGATGACTTTCTTCAAGAAGTCAATCATGTTTAACAGGCATGATCTATCTTAACAAATCTGAACTAGGTTGGGTCCATAGTTTGAAGATTATCTATGTCATTGATAATAAGATCCATAATGATTATTTCCATGGCCTTGCAGATGAGTCTAGACAAGCTTATGGGCCTATAATTCCCAGGGTCGGTTGATGGTCCCCCTTTGTGCAGAGGGATTACTGTTGCTATCCTCCATTTCACCAGAACATAGCCAGTTCTCAGGCTATGGTTAAAGAGGAATCCAAGTAGGTCTGCTAGTTCATGTTTTAAACAAGAAACTGCACTCTCACTTGGCATAATAGGCTGATGTATGGTAGCAGGTATACTTTGTGGGATGACTGGAGGGGACAGGGATGAAGTTTTCTCCAAAGCTGTCAGCTAGCAGGTTGGCTCTTACCTCCAGTTGAGTATGGGTGGTGCTATCCACAACGAGTTCAATTCATAGCTGGGTATTCCCTTTTAGATTTTGGACACAGTTAAAGAATGCCTTGTGACTATGCTTAGCTAGAGAGGCTATTTTTGCTTTACAATTAGCTTTGGAGGACTTGGCAACATCTCTAATTTGTCTGTTTAATCTAGAGAGGGATTTTTTTCCACTGCTGAGCCAGTTCTCTCTTGTTCTTGGACATTAGTTTCTTTCTCTTGTTGTATGGCCTGTTTTTACTAGGGGTCCACCAGGCAAGCTTATTTTTTCGGCAAGACCTGGTTTTAATCCGGTCAGATCTAGCCAATTCCATACAACTGATTAAGTGGTTATACAGGGCATTGGTGTACATCTCTGCATAGGAGCCTGTGTTATCTGCATTTTAGTGGGCTTTCAAACTTCTTATGCCATCACTTACTAGAAGGTAATTTGTCTTATAAAAAATCTTAAGCATTTTTAAGCTTGATGGGGCATCTGGTCATATAATTACATCAAATGAGACTGATTTATAGTCCAATCTGAGCAAGGAGGACATAAAGCGCATCACATGGGGGGGGGGGTGCAATGGTCTCTCATGTTAGTGATTACTATGGCCAGGGAATATGAGCCTCTTGTGGATGTGCTGAC
Organism: Protopterus annectens; assembly: GCF_019279795.1. Lineage (NCBI taxonomy): Eukaryota > Metazoa > Chordata > Ceratodontiformes > Protopteridae > Protopterus > Protopterus annectens. The sequence goes on from NC_056748.1 coordinate 699,380,034, forward strand.
TAGGTGTTACAGAGCATTTGCATTGACAAAGTCCAAGAACCTCTGAGCCAGCATGTTTGTGGTCATATATGTTTTCCAGCTGATGGTAGGATAATCAAAATCATCCATGAATAAAGTGTTGGGCATGCATGGCAAGTGACTTCAGTAAGTCCAGGTATGCAATATGCTTTTACTGTTTCATGGTGGGGAACCTATAGCTAGCTATGATGTAGTAGGGGGCTTTGCTGATAGCTAATTGGACATGCAGTAGCTCAATGCTGTTTGACCAGTCTCTAGTTATTCTTAATGAAGATGGATACACCTCCACCTTTGGCTCTTTCACATTCAGTTTGTGGTCGGAATATATGAAAGGCATGGCAGTCCTGCATGGGCAGGGTGCTTTCTGCACCTCTGAACCATGTCTCAGTGACTACACTGCTTAGACAACTAGCATTAAGCAGCAGTACCTTGAGTTTATCTAGAGAGAATTTTGTTATGTTGGGAGGTTGGTTATTTTGACTCTGCCTGAAAAAGGCACAGTAGGGTGGTTGATGCCTTTGCCATTATCAGGAAGCCTAGAGAAGACAGGTGGAGACCATCTCTGGCAAAGCAGCATGGCCTGTCGACCATGTCTTCCCAGGCAGACTGATACTGGATCCCTTTGGACTGACAACAGAAGCTAAACCAATTGTTAAAGTCAATCATTTTTTGTTTGTATTGTGGCATCATCATTGGAGAAGGTAGAATGCTGCTTAAGACTAGGCTTATACCTGCCTGTGACACATAATCTGAGAGCTCAGTCATGTCTCTTTTCATATAGTTCAGTGACGTATGTCTCAAGTCATTCACCCCCACATGGACTATGATGGAGTCATACCAGTACTTGTGGTTGAGAGACTTGAGTGCTTGAGTGACTTGACAAATTCTGGCACCTGATATGCAGCTGCCAGTAACCTGCTCCTTATCTAGCCTGGTGAGGGGAACATCTGTGTGTCTCACAATATAGTCATCTATGAACAATACATTAAGTTTTGTGGTGTTACGCCTTATGGGCTTACTTGCTGAGATACTGGTATGTGTGTGTTATTATGTGTTGTGGTTATATTTTGCATTGTTATGTGTGTAAATGGTTTTAATTTGGGAGGCCTTTGACCTTTTGGTAAGTTACTAATGAGTACATCTGCATATGTGGGTTTATGTGTCATGTCCTTGTTTAGTGTGGGAAGTGTGTGTGTGATGATAACATATTTGGTATTTAATTTGTCCTTATGTGAAAGTCTTGCCTGCAATTTCATGGTGTAACCTCATCTCTCACATAAAGTATTTGTTTGTTACAGGAGTAAGTGGTGGTCAGCATACATGAGACAATTGCTACATTGGCTGGTCAGAATGATGATGGGGAAACTTCCCATCCATGATACCAGGCTCTTAATATCTTCTATATTGAGGAAGGAAATGAGTTAATTTGACAGGACTGCGCTGCTAGCACAGAGACTGCAATATACTTTGTGTAGTCTAAGGTTGATCAATAAGGTAATGATGCTCAGTGCAAAACTATGTAACTCCTAGTACAGTAGAAAAGCTTGGAAGGGTTTCATTGACAGCTGTTTAGGGAAAAGCTGAGCTTCCTGGCTTTAGCATCTGTACAAGGGCACTGCACACCACTGCTACATGAAGAGCGGTATCACGCAAAGAAGAGGCTTATATATGAGCAAGGAGAAACGAGTTTTAAGCTAACTACCAATCAGAAAAGCACACAATAAGCCTTATGCCAGCAATCTCCAGCTTAGACAGGTTAGATCAGTACACTTCTGCCACAAGGGTGCAGAAAAATACCTTTTTAATGCAAAATAGCTAGTTTGGAGTCCAAGTGTAACAAGACCACACAAGTTACTTACAACAGCCCTACAACTAACAAATATAATGTAATACAGTGTAATTGACTACGTAAAGCAGCAGCAGACAATACAGTGTTTTGAAAGAGCTAAAGTACAGTCACAGTATATAAGAGAAGTGCAAAAAGATACACTGAGCCCTTTTGTGTGGTTCCCAGCTCAGAGACATCAGGTAAAGACCGGCTGCCACTAGACGAATAATCCCATTCCTTGTAATGTAAAAGCACAGTAAAGGAGTGTCTGAGGTTAAATGCTACCACAAACAAACTTAAACTATACAAAATGCTACTGCAAACAAACTTAAAACTACAGATACAGCAGTGCACTTTAAACAGCTTATAGAACTGTAATTATTCAATAAAAGTCTTCACTTTGTATAAATGAACCAAGAGCCACACAATTGTATAGAATTTATAAAGATAACCAACAACCACAAGCCTGGAAAAATGAAGCAGGATGTACTGGAAAATAAGTTCTTTATTGAGCCACAACGTTGAAATAAAAGCACACCATTAACGCCTTTACCACATACAAGTACGTTTTCGTCAAAAAATCATTCGACTTCATCAGATGCTGACAACCATACAATACTCCATTTTTATTTGGTTCCTTGTTAATTGAAACCTATCAGGATGCTTTTATTAAATTTAAAACAACGAATACCCTTTTTCCATTTAAATTTAGTTTCCTTCATTTAAATATTCATGAATAATTCATTTAAAATACGCCCCTCATTTTGACGTATAAAATCATTTTAAAATTGATGTTAAGTAATGTTTCTTAAAAAAGAAATTTTATCATTTCATGGTGAACAATTTTATTCCATTTTAATACTTTTATGTACCATATTTAAAAATATTATTAAAATGTCCAGTTAAAAAACAAGTAAATAGGTAAATAAATACATAAATAAATAAATACATATGCCCATGTATTTAATCATATATTTATCTTTGTTAAACCAGTGCATTAAATTCTATTGTTCTCTTCACATACTATCACTTTCCGAAAGTTCTGACTATGTAAATTGATACTAGTTACAATTTAGCTGTTCTCAGTTTTAATATAGGTAAAATTGAGATATACTCATTCAGTCCTGCGGGGTTCCCTGCGTCCAGGGTTATTTGCCACCACAATTCCCTGAACTCAATTTTTTCTTCCCAGGGTCCCCCCCTACCATCAAGTTTAACTTGTTCCAAAACCAAAAAAGTATATTTTGCTTCAGGGCATGTTTTTAAATGTCTAAATAAAGCATTGGTGTCCTTACATGTAGCCACTTCATAATAATGTTCGTATATCCTTCTTTTCAGCCTTCTTTCGGTTTTCCCCGCATAGAAGGATTTACAAACTGTGCAAGAAGCTAAATATACTAAACCTTTTGATTCACAATTGTATAGACCCCTACTTATCAACCATTTCTTTCTACTTTCTAAGTAAAACCTATCTATATTCATAATATAGTGACATTGATTGCAGTGTCCACATTTATAGGTCCCCGTTTTGTTTTTTGTTTTAGTCCTTTGTTTATTCTCTAGAATCAACCTTATATTCTGAGAATTTTTATATATTATTTTTTGAGGCATTTTGGATATTTTGTCTATGTCTGTGATGGCCACAAACCTTTCCCACTCTTTCATAAATTTCCTTTTGACAATATTGTTTGTAGCATTATATTCCAAAGCTAGTACTTGCTCATAATTAGTACCGTTACTATCTTTTCTAACCTCATCTGTTTCCTTCCAACCACCGTTGTTCAAGATTGGTTGGAACCTATTGATTCTACCTTTTTCTACTTCATCCCTTATGTCCTTAATAAACTTAAATGGGTATCCTCTTTTGAGGAACATAGATTCTATAAAGTCACATTCTACCTCAAAATCGTCATCTGCACTAGTCATCCGACTCCCCCTTACGAACTGCCCCTTTACAATATTTTTCTTGCAGTGAAGGGGGTGGGCACTGTCGAAATGCAAAAAAGAATTACAGTATGTTTCCTTTCTAAATACTCTTGTTTCAAATTGGTTGTTCACCTTATACATTTCTATGTCCAAATATTGCACATTTTTTCAGAAATCTTGTGTGTAAATCTTAAAAATCGGGTTGATTTGTTCAAGTAATCCAGAAATTCTTCTAATTTCTCTCTTCCTCCCTTCCAAAAAATTATGATGTTGTCTAAAAATCTACAATATAAATTCCAATAGTCTCTGAATTCTGTGGGAATAATAAAATTCTCTTCCCATTTAGCCAAAACAAGGTTTGCAAAAGTTGGGGCGCAAGCTGCCCCCATAGCTACTCCTTGTGTTTGTTGAAAGCATTCACCCTTGAAATACAAGAAGTTGTTTTTCAAAACCATCTCCATTAACCAAGTGTTGACCAGTTTTTCTTTTTGAGATAATTCCCTATCTTGGTAAACTATTTCTTCAAACATTTCCATACCTTCCTTCCATGGAATGGATGAGAACAAATCCACTATGTCAATGGTTACAAATAACAAATTCTCCTCGTATAAATCGTGGGAAATAGCTTTCAACAGATCCCATGAGTCTTTCAATATCAATTCTCTTCCTACCCAAATTCTTTTTAATTTTGTATCCACATATTTGGCTAAAGGGTGTGTTTTTGACCCTTTGGCAGAAACTATGGGTCTGAAGGGGGGATCAGTGTCATTTTTATGAATTTTTGGGATCCCAAAAAGAGAGGGGATCCTAGGTTTGTCTACCTTTAGATACCTATAGGTGCTGAAATCAATTAGTTCTTCTTGCACCATATCTAATAAACCCAAATCAATTTTGTGGTATGCAATATTAGTGCCCACCCCCTTCACTGCAAGAAAAATATTGTAAAGGGGCAGTTCGTAAGAGGGAGCCGGATGACTAGTGCAGATGATGATTTTGAGGTAGAATGTGACTTTCTAGAATCTATGTTCCTCGAAAGAGGATACCCATTTAAGTTTATTAAGGACATAAGGGATGAAGTAGAAAAAGGTAGAATCAATAGGTTCCAACCAATCTTGAACAACGGTGGTTGGAAGGAAACAGATGAGGTTAGAAAAGATAGTAACGGTTCTAATTATGAGCAAGTACTAGCTTTGGAATATAATGCTACAAACAATATTGTCAAAAGGAAATTTATGAGAGAATGGGAAAGGTTTGTGGCCATCACAGACATAGACAAAATATCCAAAATGCCTCAAAAAATAATATATAAAAATTCTCAGAATATAAGGTTGATTCTAGAGAATAAACAAAGGACTAAAACAAAAAACAAAACGGGGACCTATAAATGTGGACACTGCAATCAATGTCACTATATTATGAATGTAGATAGGTTTTACTTACAAAGTAGAAAGAAATGGTTGATAAGTAGGGGTCTATACAATTGTGAATCAAAAGGTTTAGTATATTTAGCTTCTTGCACAGTTTGTAAATCCTTCTATGTGGGAAAAACCGAAAGAAGGCTGAAAAGAAGGATATACGAACATTATTATGAAGTGGCTACATGTAAGGACACCAATGCTTTATTTAAACATTTAAAAAAATGCCCTGAAGCAAAATATACTTTTTTGGTTTTGGAACAAGTTAAACTTGATGGTAGGGGGAACCCTGGGAAGAAAAAATTGAGTTCAGGGAATTGTGGTGGCAACTAACCCTGGACGTAGGGAACCCCCCAGGACTGAATGAGTATATCTCAATTTTACCTATATTAAAACTAAAAACAGCTAAATTGTAACTAGTATCAATTTACATAGTCAGAACTTTCGGAAAGTGATAGTATGTGAAGAGAACAATAGAATTTAATGCACTGGTTTAACAAAGATAAATATATGATTAAATACATGGGCATATGTATTTATTTATTTATGTATTTATTTACCTATTTACTTGCTTTTTAACTGGACATTTTAATAATATTTTTAAATATGGTACATAAAAGTATTAAAATGGAATAAAATTGTTCACCATGAAATGATAAAATTTCTTTTTTAAGAAACATTACTTAACATCAATTTTAAAATGATTTTATACGTCAAAATGAGGGGCGTATTTTAAATGAATTATTCATGAATATTTAAATGAAGGAAACTAAATTTAAATGGAAAAAGGGTATTCGTTGTTTTAAATTTAATAGAAGCATCCTGATAGGTTTCAATTAACAAGGAACCAAATAAAAATGGAGTATTGTATGGTTGTCAGCATCTGATGAAGTCGAATGATTTTTTGACCAAAACGTACTTGTATGTGGTAAAGGCGTTAATGGTGTGCTTTTATTTCAACGTTGTGGCTCAATAAAGAAATTATTTTCCTGTACATCCTGCTTCGTTTTTCCAGACTTGTGGTTGTTGGTTATCAGTATATTTTGGTCTGGATTCTGCTTCGTTTTTGGTTTACTATAGAATTTATAAAGGCACTAAAAACAAGATAAGCTGATTAATAAGCCCTCGAGCCAATAAAACTACATGCAGAAAACTCAAGTGTTTCCCCAACCTAAGCAGATCAGGCTACCTCCCAGTGCACTAGATGGAAAATCCACTGACCTCTTGATGTCAAAACAATGCTTGCTAGAGTGTAAAAATACACTACTTTATCCAACAGCTAGCTAGATAATGAATTCAAAGCAGGTAAATCAGTAGAACAGAGAATGAGAGGCAAAATGCACTTTTTCAATATAAGCACAAGGAAAGGCAAATAAATAATTCAAGATATCAGCAGCAATGTAGAAAGGGAGGAGCGTAAGATCAATTTATAGTTTGTGGGCAGCTTAAAATCCCCCAGTTTAAAACTCAGAGCAACAAAGGGGAGAGTTGGTGGGAAAAACTAGCATGGAATCACCAACAGTGCTTTAGTTTATACAGGCTTGAAATATTTTCAGAAAAAGACAAAGGCCCAGAAATTCACTGTGCATTTAAGTATCACTTAAACAATTTAATCAATGAAAAAACATGGGAAATGTGCAGCCTAGCTAATTTAAGTGTCTATCTCTCACATAGATCAAACACACCAGGCCAAGCAGATTGCCTAAAACAGAAAATAAAATGGAGCAGGTGGTTCACAAGCATAAAGTACATAATAAAAAGAAGAAGGTCCTTACCCTACACAGCAGAACTAAAGCCTTCCCAAATTACGGAAAACATCAAACAGCTAAAGAAGAAACTAAAAAAGGCATGCCGTGACCACAGACTAGCTATAGAAGCCAAAGACAACCACAAAGCCTTTTTTAGTTATGTCAGGAAAATAAGAAATAGCACTTAACATTGCTCAGAACTTATTCATAATGATAGTGCTTACTTTGAGCCAGTGTATATTGCCAACACACTGGCAAACAAATTTATTGCCAGCTTCACCCTAGAGATATCTTTTCCAAGCCCACTTACCCCAGAAGGAATGAAGTCAACAACTATCATGAAAGAACATCTGCTACTTAGGTCCCTAAACAACAGGTACAAATATGACTCTGTCATTGTACACGTGGGTGGGAATGACCTGAGACGTACCTCCCTGGACTACATGAAAAGAGACATGGAGGAGCTCTGGAATTATGTAGCCCAGGTGGGTATGACCCTAGCCCTGAGCAGCATCCTACCATCACCCAGAATGATACCACAGTACAAGCAGAAAATGATTGATTTCAACAATTGGCTAAGTTTCTGGTGTCATTCTAAGGGGATCCAGTGTCTGCCTGGGATGAAATGATTGACAGACCTTGATGCTTTGTCAGAGATGGCCTGCATCTGTCAGCCCTGGGCTTCCGGATACTGGCCAAGGCTCTTGCCACCCCTATAGTGCCTTTTTTTGGCGGTGTTCCAAAGATCAAATTACCACTGTAACAGCTACAAACAAATGCAATCTGAGGGTTGTGCTGCTCAACGCTAGAAGTCTAAATCTCAAAATGCATTTCACTCAAAGCACTCCTTAAAATATAAAACATCGACATTTGTGCTGTAACAGAGACCTGGTTCAAGGTAGCAGAAAGCACCCCCTGCACTACCAGGATATAACTCATTCCACACCTTTCAGCCCCAGGACTTGGACCAAAGCTCCAGTGGCAGTGGTGTTTCCATATTCATAAAGGATGTGCACACCTCCAGACTGGTAGCCCAGCATAACGCATCAGATACAGCTAACATTGGATAAGAAGGCAATTCAGGTTGTAGCCTGCTATAGGTCCCCAACCATATCTCAAGACTCACATGCCACAATCCTAAGCACCCTGGAGAATATTAAAGTCCAACCTAACACTCTAATACTAGGCAACTTCAACTACGCCTCCATTAACTGGGAAAACTACTCATGTAGCATTACACTTGCTGAAAGAAGTTCCAAACTGACCTGTAGGTGGATAACCAACAAGGTTAGGGACATAACTCACACAGTAATCCTCTGAAACCATGAAGGTGACCAATGGAGTTCTTCAGGGATTTGTGCTGGGACCTCTATTATTCAACATCTACTTCTAAGATCTCTATATATTAAATAGGGATCTCTGGTTAACAAAGGTCACAGATGATTCTAAGAAGGGAGTTGTTGTCAAGTCCACTGAAATACAGACACTGCAAAAGGAGCTTACACTTGTTAACAGCTGTGTACAAAAATGAGTTCAAACTCAATGACAAAAGTGTAACATTTTGGTATTTTGTAAGCAAGCACCTAGTTCCAGCTTAGAGTATATATAACACACTACATCAAAATAAAAAGTTAGTGAGAAGCCTGTGTACTTAGGTGGATACCTTTACCATCAACTTGAAATGGTGTATTTATTAACCACCATTTTTATCTTGCATAGCTCAAAGCAAAAGGCATTTCCTCTAGTTCAAAAGAAAGCCTCACCCCTTTATAGTCAGCACTGATGACATCTATCATTGAGTACAATGCCCCCTTTGGGTTGCACCTTATTAAGCATATCAAGCAATTGGAAAGACCGTAAAAGTTTTTAACTAAAAAGATCTTGGGCTTGAAAGACCTGAGCTACCAAGAGAGACTGAAGGCTTTATAGCTGTTTTCAGTATCATACAGACTTCTTAGGGACAATCTCTGCAATGTTATTGGGCTATAAAGGATCCAGTAGTCCAAGATCTCTTATACCTCTAAAAATCAAAGAGTCCTACTAACACTAGGCCCATAGTCTAAATACAGTCTAATAAATAAATAAGGCTAGGTGGAGGGATGCATTTGTCATAAAGTACCAACTCCTTTTGTGGAACAGACTCCTCTCCAGGTTAAGCACTGTGGTAATACCTTCTACGCTCAGAACATACCAGTACACAGTGCCTGTTATTTACTTGCTTATTTATATGATAATGGGTTCATAGCTAAGTACTAGGCTAGCTGCCCTTGTGGGCCATTTTAAGTTCAGGCAATTTTTCTTTTAAAGGTGAGATTAAACCCTATACTTTGTGTCTATGAGGTAAGCAACCTAACCATTGCACCAACCAACCTGCTGACTCTTATGTAGCTATTTTTACACCCAAGCTGGGCCACCATAATAATATATATTAAAGCGTAGTTAAAATTCCTTTCTCTGAATAAATTCTTAGTTGTTTAGCTCCCATTCTGTGAAGAGATGTTACTTCCTTCCTTCTGTTTTTATACTTCTCACATGTTTGTTACCAGTCTCAGTCTTCTGCCTTCTGACTAGTATTCTTTCAATAGTCTGCTCCCTGTTCAAATGTGGTCCTGTTTTTCAGTCAATTCCCCCACTCTATTATCCTCTAGGAAAATCATTGTATAAACTCACAGTTTCTGGACATATGTTTTTTAGTGGAATTATTGTACCATTTTATTAGCTGCTCTCTGGGCTGGTTCTAGCCATGCTGCCTATATTCCTCTGTGTAGTTCAGTAGATGTTGTTCTACTTCTTTGACACATGGGTCAACCCAGCACCATCTTCATCTGTTGGAATCATTCTCTGCCACTGCAGATGTTGCTGAGGTGACTCATTAAATTTTAACTTTTCCTTGTTATGTCTGCAGAGCATGTTAATTTGCACAGAATGTAAAATGATGAGGTCTTGTGTTGAGGTCATTCACACTGATAGAAGACTGCCATTTCCACAGTTCCTTAATGTAGAGAAAACACAGCTGTGTGTCCTTCCATCTCAGATGCTGCATAGAACTCAGACCATGGATACCATCTATTCCTTACCTCAGACTTCAAGTTGTCTGGTGTGGCTTTTATCAACCCTCTCTAGATGGTCATTCAGTAAACCCATCACCATAATAACAGGGGGAGTTAGTAGTTTTCCAGTGTTTTGTAATTGCTTTCTTATTGAGTAGCATAACCAGAAGTAATAAAAACACATTGTCCAGGCCTAAAGAGTCCTTTCCTAGAAATCATATCTTCCCCAACAATTTTTGTAAGTGGTTCTTAACTTGTTATACCCGAGTGACGCCTCCAGGTGCATCTGCAGTTAACTCCTACTGACACCTCTAGGCATCAAATATTGCTTGTTCATATTTACATCAATAATTACAAAACCATGCTATCTACAAGGTTTTAAAAGATTTTATTTTAAAGCTTATACAATGGCAAACGCAACCACATTAATATTTCACCTCTGTCTAGTCCAGGTAAAGAGATATTGACTGTTGTTTTTATGATACTAATATATGTAGATAGAATTTTCACATTTTTCTAAACATCACAACATAAGTAACACAGACAGAACTCCTTAGCCTCATTTGAAAGCTTTCAGCTAGATGAATAAAATGCTGCTGACAGTATGTGTGTAACCCGAGTGGAATATTACAAATGTTATAGTTACTATGTTTAGTGCGACTTATAAAATTTAGTTTAAGACCTACAACCTAAAGAATACTACCACTATAAAAAACAGTTTGTGCTGAAGAGTTTGCCATTTATACTTCTTTCATAATGCCTATGTTTCCAGAGATATGAACATTTGCTTGAAATGTGAGGACATAATTTGATTCTGTCAAAAGGTTTAGGCTCCGTACATATGAAGTTACAGTGAAAAATTTGTGAGCTCCATTGTTAAGTGAGTTAAATAGATCCAAGGCAGGACATTCTCAAAAAATGTGACACCAGTCCCTTAGCACTCCTCCCCTACATCTTCAACATCCTTTATCCTGCCATAGAAACATAACAGCCAAAGTAAAGAGTCCTGATTTGGGTGCAAATCTTGTAAGCCAAATAAAAAATGTCAAGTGTGTCATTTTGATTTTGAACCCCAAGTCATTCTCACATTTAAGACAATACTTGTTAGCATAACCCAACTTTGAGTTTCTAAAGATTATGTACACCTCTCCAATCTGTCTCTTTTCACTTGCAGCTTTCCCCTACACTCTATAATTCAGTTCACCATTTTGAGCCTCTCTCTCTCAGGGATCTGACTGAATTTCAATCTTTTTGCTATTATGTTTAAATCATTATACTATACCTGACATGTCTTTTTGTACCATATCTATCTTCAAATTCCTCCTCATTGATGAAAAGTTGAATCATTGAATAGCTCCTCCCAATAGAAAATTAATCCTTTATGTTTACATCATATTTCAATACACCTTCCCAATGGGCCAAAGTGCAGGTGCAAAAACATTGGTTGAAGCTCTACCATCCAGTTATCCATTTAATCACTTTAGTTTTGAACCACAAACATTGCAGTATATCACTTGTAAAGGTTGAGCCATTCTGTCAGCTCTAATGTTCCTCCCCTATAAGATTTTCCTCCATAGCTTTTATAGGTCCCCTACCTTCTGAAGATAAATCAATTTCTAGGTGTCCGTATACATTCCAGTATTCAGTCTATAAAAGGTGGTAAAAAAAATAAAGTAAACATACATGTCAAAATCTGGGGCACCCAGTCCCCTCTCATCTGGAGAGAGAGGGAGAGAAAGAGAAACAAAACTTCTCAAATAATTTGTGGTCTCTTACTGTCCCATATGAACATTCTAATCAAATCTTTCAGTTTATTGAAATATTTGTAGGGTCTAATAGGCACCCCCAACATGATGTAAATCAGTAGTGGCAGAACATATCACTCTACTACTTGAATCCTCTGATCCATGTCCAAGACAACCTTTTGACAAAACTGACAGTGCTCTGTCACCATATTAACTGCTTTTGAGTGCATCAAATCAAGAGATAATCTTTTAAGGTGGGACCCGCCATAATCACCAGATACTTGAACGGACTATGTTTATTTACAAAGGGAAATCTCTCTCTCTTAACTCTTGGAATGAGAGTTACTACTATCCTACTCACTAGGCACTACCTGGTGTTTAACTTACATCCTGAAACATTTCCAAACTCTACAAACACTTTGTAAACTGTATCTAATTCCTGCTCAGGATCTATTAAATACACAGATGAATCACCTGAATATAATGAAGGTTTATGTAATGTATGTCCCAGACTAAGTACCTAACTATTAACTAGACTCCCACAATTCCTAGCCTCCCATGATCATGATCTTGTGTTGTCTCACTAATTTTTAGTGAGCTTAACCTTCCTTAGGATTTTTTCTCATGTAAATAAGTATATACTGTGGAATGATCAAACACCTTCATATAGTATCACAACCTATGTGTTAAATAACACTAGAAATCCATCCTTGTTTGCTGTTCTTCTATACTCTATCTATTGATCTCTAGTGTTTTTCTTTCTTAGGTTTTTGTGAGACCTTAGTATCTCTTATCATAAATTACTAGGTGTATCTAATTTTGTAATATGTTATAAAGATTTGTACTACACCATTTCTAATACAAATGTATTAGTCTTATTCATCTATTCTTAGATACATTTTTCCTTTTTCCTACTGAAATATAAAATATATAATCTTAGGCTTGTACTATAATTGTTAAAACTTATGTACCAAATTATACTGTTATTGTCTTTGTCTTGACCTTTTATGTTGTTGTAATTTGTGGAGCTTTTCTCCCCGGGCCTCCACTGAAAATGGACATATATCCAGCTGGACTGGCCCGGTCAACAAATGTAAAATAAAAATAAAAAAATAAAATAAATAAAATGTCCAACTTTTATCCCAGTGCAAAAGTTCAGCATCTGTATAAAGATGGACATTTTAGCATTTAAACAACCCAAATAAAAAATGTCATCTCACCCTATCCTTCACTACAAATGTAAAGATTTTATAATTATGACTTTGGAAATAAGAAGATATGAAAACAATCTTGTTTTGTTTCACAGTCACCCATATAAGATCATGGCTGACACATCCCCATAAAAGCAAAAACGAGAGCAAACGAGTGCAAAAGGTTTCCAAAGCAGCCAATGACCTTGCAAACATAAAAAAAAAAACATTACAGAAAGATTTTAGAAATCCTTTACATTATGTCTCCAACTCCATTCCTTGCCTAGAACCTCTGCATCTGTTGGGAAAGCAAAAGCTACAACTGACCCTCAGTTCTGTTTACTAACTCACACTCTACTTCTGTTTCTCACTTATCAGCTGTCCTCTCATTCTGCTGATTTGTGATTTTCCTCCTGCAAAATGGATAGGTTGTAGAGCTGGAAGGTTCCACCCGAGTCTCTGTTTTAGCCCTCTTCCTAGTAAACCAATGTCCAGTCATATGGTATGTCTTCACCTCATTTGAGAGAACTTGCTGCAATTTACTCTCTACTTCTTCTGGTGAGATAAAAGTGGATAGACCTGTTGGAAATCTATCTTCATCCGGTCAAGGTAAAGTCATCTAGTTCTCCACTTATGCCGGTAACATATCTTGAAAAATTGAATGGAAGGCTGTTCTCTTTCTATAGTCATTAATTTTGACTGTCTTTCCTGGACACCATAGTGAGGATAGCATGCTGTCTTTAATTGAAATTTAGAAACGTCATCCTAACTGCTTGCAGGGGGGACAGTCTGCATGCCTCCCCCAGTTGATATATTCTCTGGAAACCTCAGTACATTCAGATAGATTTTTTTTTCACTAACTTCATCAAGTCTAAGTTCCTTTAATATTTTTGAGTATTGCCATAAAGAAATAAAACACAGATTCTACCAACAGGCTTTATCTTCTGTTTCTTTTTTTTTCAGATATCATTTTTATTACATTTATCTTCTATTTAAATACAAGAAAAGAATGACACAGAAAATATACTTACAGAGTACATGGAATCTCAAGTTTCAGTCGTCCAAATACGATATGCATAACAAAACATAAATCATCAACGTTAGGGTAACAATTATACAGAATTGTCTAATAATCGAGCTGCTCTTAATGAGCTGTAAAACAGACATTTACATAAAGATAGTATACAACATATTGAAAATGTGACATTAAAACATTGCAATAAGATATTCTAGTCTACCTAGCTAATCATTATGTCTTGTACTATGTACAATATATACACTGATGGCACCTTCATGTTCATCTTATATGTGTTTGCTATGATCTGTACAATGTTATTGTAGGTATACACTTTTAGGTTAATAGGCTCATAGATTAGTACTAAGCTAACTGCCCTTGTGAGCCATTTTAAGCCTAGCCAGTTATCGCTTGTGAGACTCAAACCCTGCACCTTGTGTTTGTAAGGCAAACACCTTAACTATTAGGCCACCCTCTAAATCTATACTAATTGTCTTTAGTTTCCCTTAATTATGTAAAATGTTTCTATTAGCTTGCTATCTATCAGCTCCATTCTTTACTCCACTACAACCACCCATTGTTGGATGTCTGATAAGACTGGATCTATTTTTATTAGCCGATACCTCTTATTTTAGATGAAACATTTTCCGTACAGTCTGAAACCATGTTCCTACCCCATATATCTTAAACTAGCTGATTTAAAATCATAAACCTGATTGTAAATGCCAGAAATGGAAAAACACCACATTTCTAATGGCAGTCCATTGTCAACCCAGACTGAAAGTCCCGCATATCACATATTTAGTGTCAGCTGGCACATCACTGGCTGTATTTTCTGTGCCATAAATACACAGTTAAACCTCCATACATTTCTATTGCTTCTGTAGTCTGGACTATAAGATTCATAGGTTTGTGAACATGGTACATTCAGGTACATAGCAGAGTATGATGCTATTATCAGGCTACAGGGAGTTCTACTAATTGTCTTGGGCTATTGTATGTGTTTTTTATTATATACCAGTGCTACACAATTGCAGATCATTTTCATGCATACCACTCATCGATTTTTGTTGCTTAATTTAATGAACTCTGTTTAGACTTCATAGTGCACTCTAACTACGTCTCCAGGAGAGGAACATGGCTTTCATCCAAGGGTGAGAAGCCTCAGAGTTAGAGCAGTTAAGTACAGCACAAGGATTTAAGGCACCCCGCTTGGATGTGCAGGGAGATTAAACACTGTTAAGAGCATTTTGGTTATTTTATTCTTTTATTTTATGGCTGACAGAAGTCCGATCTTCAAGGTTTTCACCATTAGGTCATTAGTGCTTTAATCACTGAATCTTTGAATGCGGAATGACTATGACTTCAGAAATATGTTTGAATAGTCAGGGTATACATTGATTTCCCTACTTTTTGTATGATAGTGTGTCATTTAGTTTGATTTCATTTCAGAATGCAGAACACTCATCATAGGTTCATAGGCTGTTACTAGGCTGACAACAATTAGGGCCCCTAACAAGCCTAGGTGAACACCCCAGACCATTTGGTTCCCTATGTTAGTAGGGAGATAACTAAGTATTTGTAGGGGGTGGAGGTGTTTAGGTAGGATAATACTTTTCTTATTGATTGCCTGTGTCCATAAGGGACATGGGAGCCAGACCAGGGGAAAATTTATGATTTTCCATCCATTTGTGAAGGTTTCATTTGAATAGGGTTAGGGATAAACTCTGTTTTACATGGATGAGGAGCCTATTCTTTGGGCACATATCTGTCTCTTTAACACATTCTGTTTATGTCAGAAGCAAAGTTCATATCCCTGGATCTAGTGTTTCTGGCATTGTTTATTTTGCACATTGGAAACAGATTCATCAGGGCTGGGCCTGAGGAAGCCCTGTAAGCCAGGCAAAAATCCATTCTCAGCTGCCTGTAGGAGACTGAATACAGAGCCAGAGTCTTTCGGCAATCAGTATAATTCTCCTGGTGAGAAATCTTTGTGGGCGTTCCAACTGTTGCAAGTGTCTGGTTAGATACATGCCAAAGGAATCACTGTATTTAATGATAGGTCTGATAAGGGCTAAATAGAGTGGTACTATAACTTCCCTGGACATGGATGCACTACCCTAACCTATAAGCTGGATGACACAGAATTATTTCCTTACTATCTTAGCTATGTGCTGGTCAAAGGCTATCTGCCTGTCTACATATTTTCCCAGAACCCTTAGTACTGGGTTGACTCTTAGGGGTGTTTTATTGACAAAGTAATTAACTTGGGTTGACAGTTTCCCAAAATACATTATAATGCATTTTTGGAATTGAGTTTTAGCCACTTATTTGACACCAGTCATGTGTCTGTGTTAAACCCACTTGCAAGGTGTTGGTGTCTTGGGAAATCTGTAATAGCTCCCAATTTACAGTCATCTGCAAACTTGGTGAGTCAGAGGCCTTGAATGTTCACCTTAACTTCCTAGAAGTAGATACTAAATAGGAGCAGGCCCAACACGGAGCCCTGGGTTACACTGGTGGTGACCAGTTTTTTGGTGGGGCTGGTCTCATTGATTCTGACTTCCCTGGTTCTGTCTGTGAGCCAGATAGGTTATAAAGGGATTTATGCTTAGCTCAGAGAGTTTATCTACAATGCCTGAGTGGGATATTGTATGAAATGCCTTGACTAGGTCAAGAAACGCAGTATGCACTGTTTTACCCACATCCATTACCTTGGTGACCCTCTCAAAGAAGTCTACCAGGTTAAGTAGGAATGAAATTCCTCTAACAAAGCAAAACTGGGATGGGTCTAGTGCCTGTAGGTTGACAATGTCCTTGTTTATCATTTTCATTATAGTTCATTCCTTGGTTTTGCATATTAGGTTTGTTAGACTGATGAGTCTGTAGTTCCCTTGGGTTAGGGACGTCGGGAGGCATACGCACTGTACTGATTTCAGTACAACTTTTGTAGAAGGGGGGTAGCTTTTTTGAAAAAAAAAAACGTACGTATTTAAAGGGTGTTGGCTCCTTTAAGGAGCATACCAGCCAGTCGGAAGTGAGCTCACATCATGTCTGGCTGGCTGCGAGCGGGAAACAATCTGAGTTGGAAGGCAAGCAATGGTTTCACGAGCGGGAAACTGGAAGACAAGGATTATCGGAAGAAAGGCAAGGGTGCGTTTTTGAAGGCAAGGCAACATTTGAAGTGTGTAGGGCGTTCGGATTATTATCGGAAGGCAAGGGCCCGTTTTTGAAGTAAGTGCATTTGGAAGGCAACGTTTGAAGTGTGTGTAGGCAAGGGCACATTTTTGAAGTAAGTGCATTTGGAAGGCTGTGTGTGTGTAAGTGCATTTGGAAGGCTGTGTGTGTGTAAGAGCATTTGGAAGGCTGTGTGTGTGTGTAAGTGCATTTGAAAGGCTGTGTGTGTGTAAGTGCATTTGAAAGGCTGTGTGTGTGTGTGTGTGTGTAAGTGCATTTGAAAGGCTATGTGTGTAAGTGCATTTGAAAGGCTGTGTGTGTGTGTAAGTGCATTTGAAAGGCTGTGTGTGTGTGTGAGTGCATTTGAAAGGCTGTGTGCGTGTGTGTGTGCGCGCCCCCATATACTACACCTGCTGGCTATAGGTGTTCAGGCTCAAAGCCTGTACCTTTGCTTCAGGGTAAGAACAGCCTAAAGTCCCTAACCACCACCGTTTCTGAACTTTGTTCAGATTTGCTTTTCTAATGGTTGTGAGCTATGGTGAGAACTGAAGTTGCATTTCTCCCATTATTGTTTTTGAAGTTTGTCCAGATTTTTTGTGATAAGGTGTGAAGTGAGAACTGAAATTGTATTCCCTCATTATTGGCTTTGTTTGTCAAGTTTTTTTGTGCTAAGAGGTTGAGCGCTATCTAAATGAAAGCCATTAAGTTTGTCTTCCTATTTTTCAAACTGCTGATTTAGCATAGTGGTATGTTGCACTGACTATAGTGCATATGGTTCTGGGTTCAAGACATGTATGGTGATAACACAGCATTTTATTCTAGCAACCTTTCAAAATTATACAAGCAATGTTTAAAATGTGTCCCTGTTTTTTGTCCCCCCCCCCCAATAAATGTTGGATTTTTCCAGATTTCTTGTGCTGCAAAGTTCAGAGATACAGCTGAGTGTCAACATTTTACAAGGAGCTGAGAGCTACAGGGGAACTTAAGTTTAGTGCTGCTTATGCAGAGTCTGCTTGTACTGTTAATAGCACAACAGGTAGTGTACTTGCTTTTGATGCAGAAGGCTGTGGGTTCTTCTCCCACAGTAAGTAGATGCATTGCTGATACTGTACTGTGTTGTAAAGGGGGGTGGATGCTGTAGTCTATTTTGGCGTAGATATCTAGTAGTAATAGTAACTATGAACCTGTTATCAGTTTGCCATCCATTCCCTATTGCAATATTACTAGTGCATCATTGTTTTTAATGCAACATAGGCAATTTATTCCTCAAAACAGCCCAAAGTTAATCTTTATCTGCCACTGGCAAAATGTATTTTCTTTGAATGTGGGTTTCAATGCTGTTTCAATGAATATGAGTTTTAAGGGCAGAGAAGTTTTAATGCTAAGTCTAGTTTCATTGTGAGACTGCATTGCTTTGTTTAGCTGATATTTATTGGTGTTCGTGTTGTAAAATGCAAAATAAAACTTTTTCTGGCAAATCATTTAGGAATGAAGTCACTAAATAATGACCGATGTTAAGTTTCAGACGTCATAATCTTCAGAAAAATGCATGCTAAAGCAAGACCTGATATTCTAGCAACTGTCTTAAGTTTATACAAGGTCAACTTTTAGTACTGTTTGTATGTTCCCCCAATATATTTGTCCTTGTCCAGATTTCCTGCATTAAGAGGTTGAGAGGTATGTGCAAATAAATCACTTTACAGAATTAGGAATATCCAAACCTCTCAACTGTCCCCAATTTTGGCACAAAATGTTGCTCTCCCCCTAATAATCTCTCTGCAAAATAGCAATTTTGGAAGAAAACGTGGAGGGTTTACAATTATAAATAACTGTAATGATCAGAGTTATACATTACTTTTATTTCAGAAATGCATGTAGATTCTCTAATTTTGTCAGCTGCTCTAAGTTAACTGTGCTCATATTAAAATGGTGTCCATTCTTTGACAGGTTCCCAGCTGTATTGTCTGGCAATTTTATATTTTTGCATCACATTTTTGGTCCGTTTTTCATAAAATTGCAGTTTTCTGGCAAATTAGTGGCAAATTGTTAAAGACTGAAGTTAGAAAATAATGGCAGACATTTCATATCTTTCAGAAAATTCTTACTAATGCAAGACCTACTACTATTCTATTATCTTTCTAAGTTTATAAGAGCAATATTTAAAAAAAAGTCCTTATTTTTGGGCCTTTGCCTCAGTTTTATTTGAATTTGTTGCTCTAAGAGGTTGAGAGGTGTGTGTGTGTGTGTGTGTGTGTGTGTGTGTGCTAGGTAGGTAGCATACCTCTCAACTGCCCAAATTTTGCAGAGTGTCCAGATTTTTGCCCTATATTTTTTGTCTGTTCCTCATAAATTTTGTGATTTTTCTAGAAAATCATTGAAGACTGAAGTTGCTAAATAATGACAGACATTTGAGTTTCAGACTTCATGTCCTTTAGAAAAATTCATACTGGCACAAATCCTGTTATTCTAGCAACTTTCTCATACTAGCACAAATCCTGTTATTCTAGCAACTTTCTAAGTTCACGCAAGCATTATTTAATATCTGTCCCTGTTTATTTTAGGCTTTGTCCATATTTCTTGCACTAAGAGGTAGGTAGGGGTGTGTGTGAATGAAACATCCTAGTTAGGGGTAGCAGGTGGTTAGTAATTTACTCAACCTCAAAACCTGTACCTTAGTTACAGAAAACAAAAGCATAAATTCTCTACCCCAACTACCATGCTGCATTTTTCAAAGAACTGACATTTCAGGTTAATTTTCAATTCAAGGAACAGAGTTTGAGTGAATTTATATTATATTACTGAAGAGGCATTACAGCGAATGCCTCTTCATCGCCACTAAAAGAGCGAACCGTGAATTACGAGAATGGCCGTAGCTTGGCTGGGGAGGGGGGTAGCAGTTTGAGAGCTGTGAGTGCAAATTTGAAAATCCTAGCTACACCCCTGCCTTGGGTGGCTGATGGTCTGACATTGTAGAGGAAAATGACTGTTGTGTTCCAACATTCATGTGGAACTAAGCCTGCTTCAGTGCTGTAGTTGAAGAGTGCTCAAATGGTCCTGATAGGTCATGTTTTAGACTGTTCAGGAGGCAAGTCGGGATTTTGCTGGGACCAGTGGAGGCAGTGTTCTTGGCTTTAAGTTATCCTGACCTTGTAGTTTGCCTTGTTAATTAGACCTCTTAGTTTTCTTGTTTACTTGTATAAACTATTTGTATTCTAAACTGAGCCTGCACCTAGAGAAAGTGTATAATCATCAGAGCGACTACTTGCTGCATATGTTTTTAATGTTTAAATTGCTCACACACATTGAATAAGTTTATTTACGACCTGAATAACTTGTGCTAGCTATACTGGAATTGCTTTTACTGACTATTTTGCTGTTGTACAATGATGAATGATTGATTCGTTTTTCTGGTATATCTTTGAAATCTGGCAAGTGTTTATTTTTTGTGGTGTATCTTTAAAATCTGGCAAGTGTTTGTTATGTTCTCTACTACTAAGTTTTCTCAGCCATAAACCCTAGTCCACTCTGAAGTGGAAGCTACTTTTATCCCACAAACCTCTATGAATATACTAGTGTAAAATAACCGCCTGTTGTTGCCTTAATGCTTACCCTAGAATTTCTGCTTTTCTCTTTTTGTAGTCAAACTCTACATTTACCTACACTAGCGTACTGCAGCTCCTGCAAAACAGTGTCTACGAGATTGCAATTGGCCACCACAGTCTCTAACAGCAAAAATTTTTCTCTCCCAACAATTAAACAGTGTAGGTTACAAACATAAAAAACCTTTGTTAAGCTCTCTTTTACCGTGATGTTTCACCATTTTGGTCAGCCATAGGGCTCTTTCTGCTCTATTTTTT
Organism: Protopterus annectens; assembly: GCF_019279795.1. Lineage (NCBI taxonomy): Eukaryota > Metazoa > Chordata > Ceratodontiformes > Protopteridae > Protopterus > Protopterus annectens. The sequence goes on from NC_056748.1 coordinate 699,401,003, forward strand.
TGCCTCCGTCCCCTGTAGCTAAAGTAAACTGATTCATACATTTGTCTCAACTGACCCTAGGTTTTACAGCTATACCCTGTACTTTTGTGGCTTTCTAACACTAAGACATAGATTCCTGTTTGAAAGTTTTACTTATTTGTCTGACATTTGAATAAGTAACCCATATAAAAACCTCAAAATTGTATACTGTTGGTCTGTCTTTCCTGCTAAAAGTAAGTAAAATTAAAGTGCTGAGTGCAGTTTTTAGGCCCTTACTTTCAACTTACTTGTGGTGTGGTTCTGCCCACTCTTACATTCAACTTACTTATGGTGTGGTGTGATTCTGCCCACTCTGCTCCCCACTCCCTCTGCTCTGGCTCGCTTTGCTCACCTCCCACTCCTGAATCCCACCCACCCCAAGTATCCTCAAATTTATACTTTCACGTTGTTGCTTGGTCACTCCGACAGCCTTCTTCCACCACCCATAACTTGTGCTGTCACCCTTTCACTCTTTCCACCTTGTCACCAGTCTTCCCCTTTCCTTGCTCACCTTGGGCTGCCTCCTCTGTGGCTCTCTTCTCTCACACTTAACTCTTTCACTCCCTAGCATACCTACTATCGTCTCACATACTCACTATTTCCACTCCTCAATACTGTTCCTTCCCTCACACTGCTTATCTCTAGCCACCACCCTCCCCTAATATATTTCTTTATATTTTTCCCTATAACTCTTCCCCTCCTTTTTCCATCACACAATGCTATCCTTACTGCTATTTCTCCCACTTCTAATCTCACTAGCCCTAAGCACTTCCTACCACACTGAGGTCCATATCTTCCCCTCTTCCCCCTCCTTTCCCTTTCCTAGACCTATTCCAACATATAGCCAAACTTCACTGACTATTACCCCCCCCCCCTCTCTTCTGTCTTTCCCCCTTTCAATGTCTTAAATTTAAACTCATGGCCTACCACACTCTTAGTCCTAAGCCCAAATTCAAGTGCCCCATTCCGCTTACTGACCACCCTCAAGTTTTCCATCTTGTCTTTGCTCTTCTGGTATCTAGTGACAGCCATCCTAATCCTGGTCTCTCCCCTCTCTCCACTGCTCCTTCACCTTCATCTGCTGTCCCCCCAAAAACATCCTCATATATCTCCAGTCCTAAACATCTCTCTATCTCTGCAATGAACATCCAAAGCCTAAACAACAAAATATCCAAACTTCATGGATGGTTGGCCCAACACAAACCTCACATCCTGGCCTTATCGGAAACCTGTCTGAAACCTCATATCAATTCCTCTGAATTTCTACCACCTCAATACCTTTCTTCATTAATGAGATAGAGGAGGGCGGATCTATTGAATTTCTTATTTCTCCTGGACTGGACATGCGTGAATCGGCAGCCTGATTCTCTTGACCACAGGCGGACAAAGATCAGCTTTATTTTAAATTTTTTGTTTGCATGCTTGCCTTAAGCTGTCTGCATTGCGGCAACTCCAGGTGCTTCCATCCCTCTATAAAACTATGCAAAGACAATCTCCCTGAAAGAATATCACTTCCAGGACTCCAGAAGTGCTCCCTCATGTTCACTTCTATATAGTGTATGTACTTGTGTTTAACTATTATTTTGTGCTCCCAATACAGTAGAGCATGTACTCCATCCATGCCTGATGAGCTGCCGATGGTGATCCTTTATTTTTTTCCCCTTAAACCCCCTGTATTCTACTTCCATTTTCTGGCTGAACTGGGTCATATGCTGCCATTCTCCACTTTAGCCACTAGGTAGCAATATCTACCAACCTATAATCTCTACTTGAACTTTACAGTGCATCCGTGCTCCCCCAGAATCAGACCGGTTCCCTTATTATAAATCCTACTCTGCTGGCCTGCCTGCTTTAAGTGTATCCTACATTTCTTTCTGCTAGCTTGCTTTCTCTCAGTATATTCTACTTTTCCTTCTGTCCCCTGACTCCACAGTGTGGACTTACCTCTGCTATTTGCCCCTGCAATCCCTCCAAGTAACCTTACTCCAGACTCCATTCCACTGATTGACTCCTAATAGCCATCCTCTCTCTTGGCTCTCACTCTTCCTCACTTTCCTGCTTTCCCAGAGACCCCCTCCTCCTCCTGTTACCTCTCTCTCCTCTTCCAATCTCTCCCCGCTCCCTTCTTCTTACCTGCCTTCCTGCCCTTAGTCTTTATAGTGATGCTGCTACCTGTGGCGCCATTTTTAAATATTCCCCTGACCTACCCTGCTCTGTCCCGCCGCAGGCTAATTCTCCACGCTCGGTAAGTACTGCTCTGCATGTATTATGGTGTATTTTTGTCCAGGAAATACAGTTTACTGTTAATGCTTGTGCTCAGTAGTCTTGTGTGTAGTAGACTAGGCTAGCTCTCAACATTACTGTGCACAGTGCCCTGAATACATGCCACACGCTATCCCCTCATTTGGGCTTTTATGCTATATAGCTCAACACTGTACTAGGGAATAGTTGGATAATTAATTAAAGTAAATAAAGATAAATAAGGAAACTGTTCTTGGTTTGTTAGTTTAATCATATACTGAATAGCTACAAGACTTTCTGTTTAATAATTGTAGTTGACTTAACTATGTTCCACGGCTAACATGTTCTGCATTCACTTCGTGCTGAAGCGGATTCAAGGGCTTATCTGTAGGTCTGCTGCTCACACCATAGAATATCCCCTGACCTAGATGCTGGCTTTAAAGTGGGTAACAGGAATTGACTCTGTGTGCATAGACATAAAGGGAATGACTAAGTCCGCTTTCTTCCCCTAGCCATAGTCCCTGTATATTGCTCTACATTTACTGCACTGCTGCACTACAGATCCAGTCATTATGAGTCTTTAATGCAGTACCTTCGCTAATGTTTGCTTGTGGATTTCCTGTTGGTTTAATAATAACAGCAATACTTCATACCCTGTATCCATCCTCATTAACAGAACCATTACAGAAGGAACCATTCCAGACATTTGGAAAATCTCCCATATTATTCCCCTACATAAAGGTGGCAGTTCAAATGATTACTCCAACTACAGGCCAATAGCACTATTATCTCCTTTAGCCAAAATAATGGAAAAATGCATGCACCAACAACTACTACATCATTTATCTCAACACAACATTCTAGCTAACTGTCAACATGGCTTTAGGCCATCACACAGTACCACAACTGCCCTACTATCTTTTATAGATACCATTAATAGAAACCGCAATAACAATAACCTCTCATCTGCTCTCTTTATCGACCTCTCAAAAGCTTTTGACATGGTCAACCATGCCCTTCTCATCAACATTCTAAAGTCCCTCTCCTTTGACTGTCAGACTATTAAATGGTTTAGGTCTTATCTGAGCAATAGGCAACAAACAGTTCCCTGGCAAAACAACATATCATCCCTTCAGCCAGTTACCATCGGAGTCCCTCAAGGCTCTATTCTAGGACCACTTCTCTTTTCACTATTTATCAATGAACTCCACACAGCAATCCCCCAAGCCACCTGCATACAATACGCAGATGATTCTACGCTAGTATGCACAGCAAACTCCCCTTCAGAACTACATTCTCTAACCCAGAAAGTATTTAACATAGTAGAAACATGGTTTACAAATAGATGCCTCCTTCTCAATGCTAAAAAAACTAAGCTCCTTCTCTTTACACCCACAAACAAATCCTCACACATAAATTTCTCTGTTTTTTCCAGTAATGGTACTATTATACTCCCTGACACAACCACTAAACTGCTAGGAATAACTATTGACAATAACCTGACTTTTGACAGCCACATAAATAATACTATTAAAACTGTCAACAGAAAAATAGGCTCCTTATATAAGATCAAACCTTTCCTAACTCCTATAGCCAGAACCACAATTGCTCACTCACACTTAATATCTACACTTCTGTACGCCTCACCCATATATACTAACCTAAAGAAAAATAATCTTACCAAGCTAACAAATTCCTATAATTCCATTGCCAGATTTGCCACTGGCAACACCTTTAGAACTCACCACTGTCTGAATCTAAGGCAACTAGGCTGGCTTGAACTTCAAAACCAACTGATACTACCCCAACTCACCATTGCCCACAAGATTTTCTACCAACCCAACAGCACTCCTATTCTTTCCAATCTCATCCTCCCTTACAAAAATCTGAATTCCCTGCGCTCCTCTAAGAAACTGCTTGCTTGCATAGGCAAGTCTAATTACCTGGCTGGAGACTCTCTTTTTTGTAACACAGTGGGAAAAAACTGGAACCTACTGCCCAATGAACTAATATTACTTTCTTCCTTGCCTCTCTTTAAACATAACCTCAAAAAACACCTCCAAACACACTGGTTATGCCCCTGTAGCAAGCCTGACTAACCATTTCCCTTTACTAAGTATAGCTCCCTAAATTGCGAATTCCTACTATTCTCGCTTAAATTACTAACACTCCTAATGCATTTGTTACATACTAATTCCTTGTAAGATAGACTAACTGATACTCCCAAATTTATATGCCAACAAACTCTCTCTAGTAGAATTATTACACTTAATTAACTAACTTCTTTCTCTATCTTATTAATACTGGTTGTACAGCATGCTTTCTATTTCTAAGCACAAGTCCTTGTTGCATTTTTATTAAAATCTTTTCTGTTAATGTCTACTTTTAATTCTTTAAATTTTAATTTTTAATTTTTAATGTTGTAATTTTATAATTGCTGGAGCTTTTCTCCCCGGGCATCTACTGAAAATGGAGATATATCCAGTTAGACTAGCCCGGTTAACAAATGTAAAATAAAATAAAAATAAATACTTATGCCTTTCTGACTCACCAAACTGTATTTGGATTGAATACGTTCTGCAAATAACTCTTTCGGTTATCACTTGTGCAGAAGGGGATTCAGAGGTGAAACTATAGGTCTGCTGCTCGCACCATTGACTTTCCCCTGCCTAGAAGCAAGTTTTAAGTGAAAGACAGGTACAGAGTCTCCATGCACTTAGACCTGAAGGGAAAGGCCAAGTCAGTTCTCTTCCCCCAGCTGAATCCCTGTTTATTGCACTACCTTTACTATACTGCCGTTCATCTGAAATGGACATTCTACTTTCTTTTAATGCAATACCCATCCTAATGCTTGCTGTGTCCACAACACAGGCAGGGATTGACTTATATTCCTATTTCCCATTTTTGTTAACCTGCTGAACCTGCTGAAATTGTTTGTGCTAAGCAGTTAGCAGCGGAATATAGATACGAACTATCCATGTGTTGTAGAATGTGAAGCAGTGCTTAGACCATTTGGTGGACATATGTTTCATGTGCTGTAACCATTTGAATTGAATGCATTGTTGTCTTTGATATGTTATCAATATTTTGAATGCATTTACTTGCCTGCAAGCTTTTGGTGATATTGCTTCTGTAATCCCTGCATACAGGTTTTATTTAAAGTTGACTTGCAGTTCTTGCTTACCTGTTCAACTACACTTATATAGCTTATGTTGTATCAGCAACCCTATCACTTTATCACTCAAAGTAACTTGCTTTTCTTGCTTAGACTACAGTTACATTTTTATAGCGTATGTTTTTATTAGCAACCCTACTTAGTCTTGTCTCTGTTTTGTTCTCTGCCAAGCGGCACCTTTTTCTCTACTGCATAAACTAATCTAGTTTCTTGCTATCTTCATTACAGCTGTCTGCACAGTGGCAACTCCAGGTGCTTCCATCCCTCTATAACACTCTGCAAAGACAATCTCCCTGAAAGAATATCACCTTCAGGACTCCCGAAGTGCTCCCTCAAGTTCAGTTCTATATAATGTATGTACTTGTGTTTAACTGTTATTTTGTGCTCCCAATACAGCAGAGCATGTACTCCCTCCGTGCCTGATAAGCTGCCTACAGTGATCCTTTACTTTTTTCCCCTCAAACCCCCCTGTATTCTACTCCCATTTTCTGGCCAAACTGGGTTATAGGTTGCCATTCTCCACCTTAGCTACAAGGTGAAATTATCTACAAACCTATAATCTCTACTTGAACTTTACAGTGCACCCGTGCTCCCCCTGAATCATAGGTTCATAGGTTCATAGGTTCATAGGTTAGTACTAGGCTAACTGCCCTTGCGAGCCATTTTAAGCCTACCCAATTATCCCCTGTGAGACTCTAACCCTGTATCTTGTGTTTGTAAGGCAAACACCTTAACCATTAGGTAACCCTCCCAACCCAATGCTATGTTACCACCATACATTTCACTGCCAAGCATTGAACCCAGGACCCTGTACAAAACAGTCAGAACAACATACCACTATGCCAAATCAATCAGACTGGTTCCCTTATTATAAATCCTCTCTGCTGGCCTGCCTGCTTTAAGTGTATCCTACATTTCTTTCTGCTGACTTGCTTTCTCTCAGTATATCCTACTTTTCCTTCTGTCCCCTGACTTTACAGTGTGGACTTACCTCTGCTATCTACCCCTGCAATCCCTCCAAGTAACCTTGCTCCAGACTCCATTCCACTGATTGACTACTGATAGCCATCCTCTCTCTTGGCTCTACATTTTCAGCTCTGAAATCCTAAGCCCTGGGTTTCAAGCTCTCAGATATGACCGCCAAAATAGGAAAGGAGGAGGAGTAGCCTTAATCAACTCTAGCCTACTCTCCATTACCAGGGAACTTTGTTGGCTAGGCTTACTTAGGCCCTTGGGCCGATAGCCTAGTACCTACCTATGAACCTATGAACTCCCTACCAAAATCCTATTCCTCAGTTCAACAACGCTGAACTAGTCATAGGAATACTCAAAATGACAACTATAAAAGCATTTGTGTTATGGCCCTCTATATCCCCCCTGGAAACAATATGACTACACTTGAAGAAATTCTTCTATGAGCCTCAACTAATATTAAGCTCGAGACATACATACTAGGGGATGTAAACATTGACTGGAACAAAATTAATACCAATAACCCCTCCATATCGATCAATCTATTCAATTTCACTCAACTTACAAATGCCATTACCAGACCTAATAAAAATAACCCCCCAGGCTCCACACTTGACTGGATCCTAGTCTCTCACCCAAATAAAATCTCACACACAGGCATCTTACCAGACTCCATTAGTGACCACTTGCCAGCCTTCATCCATAGAGCAACCCCCTCCACTCCTCACCTACACCAATATATCCATACACGAAACCTTACAAACTTTAACCCCACAACTTTCTCCAATTCTCTCAAACTAACAAACTGAGATAATCTAAAAACTTTCCCCCTAGATGGCACTGTTGAATTCTTCAACTCAACTTCTTAGATACTCTAAACTCCCAAGCCCCATCAAGAACAAACATATAAAACCCAATTCCACCACATGGCTAACTAAAGATACCAAAACACTTATGCAACAAAGAGACAAGACCTGGAAACTTTACCATCACAATAAGCACCCTGACACCCTTCTTAAATATAAGCAACTCCGCAACCTAGCCAAAAAACAAATTATACAAGATAAAAAATCTTACTATGCTAAACTCCAGTCTAATCATTCCAAAAACCCCAAACAATTCTGGAACTCCATCAACTCTCTTCTCAACCCAGGTACCAAAAACAATCCTTGCCTTGACACTAGTAAATCTGACCCAGAAATAGCTACTCTATTCAACTCCTTCTTTACTAACTCTATAGCAGAACTCATCAAGACCTTCCCATACCACAACCCCTTCCACCAAATCAAACCCTCTACCCAACCTTCCATTCCTAACACTCCTCCCATATTTCATCTCAAACCCATCTCCACCTCATACATAAATAAACTTGTCTCTAAACTTAAGCCATGCTCCAATGCCCCTGACAATATCCCCTCATTCTTTCTAAAACTTGCAGCAGACAGTATCACCATCCCCATTAGCATTCTCATTAATAGATCCATACAGGAATCCTATGTCCCCAAACGGTGGCATGCAGCCTTTATCGTACCCCTCCACAGAGGAGGCAAAAATAATAACATCTCTAACTTTGGACCAATAGCCATTCTCTCCCTAATTTCAAAAATTCTTGAGAAATGCATCCACCTCCAGCTCATGCCTTTCCTTACAAATAACCAACACCTCATCCCTACACAACATGGTTTCCATCCTGGCCATAGCACAATAACTGCTCTTCTCTCTTTCCTAGACATAGTGAACCATGCCCGTGACTCCGGAGAACTTGTATCCACAGTCCTTCTTGACCTCTCCAAGGCTTTTGACACAGTCTCCCATACCCACCTCCTAAACCACCTTTCTAACCTTAATCTCTCTCAAAACACCCTTACCTGGTTCAGCAGCTACCTCTCTGACAGACCTCAGGCCGTGAAATGGAAAACTTGCACCTCAGCCTTCCTTCCTACCCTGACCGGGGTACCACAGGGATCCATACTCGGCCCAATGCTCTTTAATATATTTATTAATGATTTCCATACAGCCATTCCTAACACTACGATAGTACAATATGCAGATGACTCAACTTTAGTCTGCTCTGCTTCTAACCTCCCTGAGCTCCAAATAAAAACTCAAACTGCCTTCTCAACTACTGCGAACTGGATGCTTCAAAATCACCTCTCTCTGAATGCCAACAAATCTAAAATTCTACTATTCTCTCCCTTAGAATCCCTCCCTCTCGACAAAACCTCTTTCAATATTATCAGCCATGCCAACTCCACTATAGAAGTTGTTCCTTTTGCTAAACTTCTTGGGGTTACTATTGATGAACACCTACAATTCGACACTCATATTCAGCTAAATATTAAGAAAACACATCAGAAACTTGGCATGCTGTACAGAAACTCCCATTTTCTCTCCCCTTCTGCAAGACAGACACTCACCACTACCTACTTACTACCATCACTATTGTATGGTGCTCACCTACTAACCAACCTATCTTCCTCTATTTCTTCCAAACTGGAAATCTATTGCAACAAAATCTCAAAATTTGCCACGAAATCCAAATACTCCACCCACCACTGAATATCTCTCCACCTGCTGAATTGGCTAGAACTTCCCAATTACCTTGACTACCTCCAACTCACAACAGCCCACAAGCTAATTTTTAAACCAACTAAATGCCCAGCACTAACAAACATCTTACAATCATACACCGTGCACAGAACTCTAAGATATGCCCACCAAAATCTAATTACTGCATACAAACCAAATCGTCCCGCTGGTCAGCTTCTCCTATACTTTTCCTTAGCCAAAAAATGGAATTCACTCCTTCCTTCTCTAAGAATTTCTGAAAACTTTGAACATTTTAAATCCCAGCTCCATTCCTACCTCTCCCATAATCAGAAATGCAATTGCACTCTACCTGCCTAACCTGCTTGTTACATGAATGCATTCATTGCACATAACACCTTCCACCTTTATTCTCCCCTTTTCTGGGGATTAATCTTATTTACTGCCATCTTAAAATGTTAGTTTTTATACCATTCACAGATGATTTACAACCTCTGTACAACTTAAACTCTGTACTACTAGTTCTCTGATCTGTAAGCATGTAAGTATGTAATGTATGTTCTTCTATTTGCTGTTATACTTTGCTTAGTTTTACTATATAATATTACAATTTGCTTAATTGTACTATTTTTACTATGTAATAATTTTTACTATGTAACAGGGAGCTTTTCTCCCTGGGCCTCCACTGAAAACGGGCTCCTTGAGCCCAGTGGACCTCCTTGGTCATCAAACTGGAAATAAATAAATACAATATCTATAGGTCTGATAGGACACCCAAAAAAGGTGGTGGGGTGGATATCTTGTACTCTATCTCACTGACACTAACACTTATAAACATTACCCTGCCTAGTTTCTCCCTTGCTGAACTACTGCTCCTAGATTGCTACATCAATAACTATAGGAAGCTTGCTATTGCCTCTATGTATATCCCCCCCAGGTAAAAACATCCCTATTCCTGAACATATACTCTCCTGGATAAACACCTCCATCCCGTATGAAACCATCATTCTTGGAGCTGTTAATATAGATTGGAACTCCCTTATTGGTGACTCATCCCAACATTTCATAAACCTGTATGGATTCTCACAACTGATCACTACCCCTACCCCACTAATGTAAAAATGCTACTGGTTCCACAGTTGACTGGATTCTGACCAACTCTTCAAACAACTATTGTAACCCTTCTACCTTCCCTGACTGTATTAGTAACCATTCTGCCATATCAATCTTAAGGCACTCTCCCCATCTCTCTAAGCCCCTTCTCTACCGAGATTGCAGAAAAGGGACTAACTTTTCCCCTGAAACCTTTAACTATAGACTCTCTGCCATCAATTAGTCTTTCCTAAAAACTCTCTCACTCAATAATGCTGTTACTAAATTCAACCATGTTTTCCTTGATATTTTAAAGTCTCTTGCTCCAACTAGCAAAATCAGAACTAAATCTAATTTTGCACCCTGGCTCTCCAAAGCTACTCATGCTTTGATGCACGAAAGAGATGCTCTATGGCAAAAATGACAAGCCACTAAAACTCTCACCTTTCTCCAAGATTATAAGCAACTCAGAAATCATGTAAAAAAATATTATTTTGGATAAATGCCAATATTTCACTAAATTTCAAAGCTCTCACCCTAATGACCCCAAAAAATTCTGGATTACTATCAACTCCCTGCTCCACACTGATTCTCTTACCATCCCCTAACCCTTTTCCCTATCACTCCCTCTCTGAAACTGCAGACTTACTCAACAAACACTTCATAGACAGCCTCTCTAACCTCCTATCCTCTGGTAACTCTGCTCATCCCAACTCTTCTGTGTCACCCTCACCTCCCCCTAAACCTCTATGCTTCTCTATCTCTCAGCCTTTTACCTTGCTACCTGTTTCTACTAAATATATCAAATCCCTGCTTCTTAAACTAAAAACCATGCTTTCCCTCCACTGATAAACTCCCCCCTCAATTTCTGAAAATCACTGCTGACTCTGTTGCTTACCCTGTATCTATCTTAATCAACTGCTCCATTCAGGAATCTACTGTACTGGAAATATGTAAATCCTTCTATACCACTCCTCTGCACAAAGGTGGCAACTCTGTTGAACCCTCTAACTATAGGCCGATTACTATTCTCTCATCACTCTCTAAGATCCTTGAAAAATGTATACATACTCAACTACTGTCCTATCTCATTCATGAAAATCTCCCCCCCCCCTTGCAACATGGTTTCCGCCCTAAATACATTACCTTGACTGCCTTACTATCCTTTACTCAAAAAGTTGCAGAAGCTAGGGACAAAAACCTCCCCATCCCCTGTCTATTCCTTGATCTCTCTAAAGCCTTCAACACTGTGTCTCATCCCATCCTTCTTAACAAACTCTCAGACCTAAACCTCTCTCCCTCTACTCTTGGCTGGTTCCAATCCTATCTTACTGGCAGAAAACAAGCTGTTAGATGGCAGCAGGCTTTCTCACCCTTCTTTTCTGTTCAAACAGGAGTACCCCAAGGCTCCATACTTGGACCACTCCTTTTCAACATTTTTGCCAACAACCTACATTCATCCTGCAGTTTCTCATCTGTAATACAATATGCAGATGACTCTGCTCTCTTATCTATCTCCAATACTATCTCTTAACTACACACACTAACACAGAATTCCATATCTGTTGAAAAATGTATCAGAAACAATGAACTAATCCTTAACCCTAAGAAAACTCAGCTCCTTCTCTTCCTTCCTCAGACACTCTCTCTCCTTAAATCCAATTTTTCTCTATCCTCCCTAGATGGTTCCACTATCTCCCCTGCCTCACACATCAAACTCCTTGGGGTAATAATTGATGACTGACTAAAATTTGACTTGTCCATACAACAGGCCATCAAAAAACCCACCAATAACTTGGACTACTTTATAAAAAAAAATCCTCACTACTGCCACTAAATGCACACTTGCACAGGCATTTCTCTTACCTAATCTTCTATACTGTTCCTCCATCTTTACCAATATCCAAACTACCTCGATGCAGAAACTGTAACAAACATACACCAAAATTGCTAGATTTATTCTAAACCAACCACTCTCTTCACATCACTGCCTCTCACTAAAGAAACTTCAGTGGCTGGAATTTCTGCACCTTCTCCTACAATCACAACTCCACACTACCTTTTCCATACTCAACAACCCCTCTGCCTGCCCTGCTCTCGTCTCCCATGTTACTCTCTACTCTCAGCCCCCGGCCTCTCTGGAGTGCTGATCAGCATCTTCTCTCAGTTTATAAACCCAAAAAGAATATTGGCAAACTATTTTACAAACACTCTGTTTCACTAAATTGGAATAAACTCCATTTCTATATTAGAGCCAACCTTTCCTTTCTCTGTTTTAAAAAGGTGCTTAAATCCCACCTACTAAACTTGAAATCATGCTATTACCTTGACCACACATAGTCTTAGTCTGACCTACTGTATAACCTCTTGCATTTCCTAACTTCATTTGTCTGTTAGTAACCTCTGCTTAAACTAACCTCCTAAACCCTCAGCTCTACTACTATAGCCCTACTATAGCCCCCTCCTTTCTCTCCCCCTCCCATTCTCCACACTATTTATCTTTTTCCCCCCACTTCCTATCAATGTGTATATATTGTCCTTCTTTTGAACAATGATTATCTTTTTGTGTTTGCTCTCATATGTAGTAGATTTTAGACCACTGCTATCAGTACAACCATTAATGTTCATAATTTTTTTTCTTTTGTTTTTTTCTCTTTATAATTAATTTCATACTTGCACTTACTTTGTCCTGTATGTTTATCTTTGCTTATGTTTGCTGGGGCTCTTTCCCCTTGGGTCTCCACTGAACATGGGTTTCTTACTATCAGTGCAATGCAAATAGCTAATAACCTTTTTTATTTTTACAATTATTTTGTATTGTGATTGTTATTCGCTTTATCTTTACTTATGTTTGCTGAGGCTTTTCCCCTCGGGTCTCCACTGAAAATGGGTATGTTTGCAAAGTCATTTGGACTAACCTGGTTAGCAAATGTGAAATAAATAAAATAAATAAATAAATAAATAATAGAGGAATTTTTTTTTAAAGGGAATTGTCCTTCCTGATTTTGGACATGAGTTTTCTTCTTTTATTATATACCCTGTTTAGGTGAGGATTTCACAAATGGGGACTTGTTTTTAGTGTTTGTATTGGGTTTACTTCTAATAGGTTCAGCAGCCTCTATGCAACCATTAACATGTTGTTTAAGGACTCTGAATAATCCTGGTTAGGTAGTTGTGGTCTCACGGGTTACGGGGAGCCTTGAATTCTGACAAACTATCACTTAGTAGGATGTAGTCTGCTTTAGAATAGTTCCTAACTATTATTGGTTTAACTGAGTTTTCTGGGTTGATTTTTACTTCCAAGGAGGCAACTTTGTATCTTGTGATCCAAGCTCACTAGTGAGGACTTAACATGGGGGGGGGGGTGGAACACTTGCCCATATTGGTGAGTATCAGATCCAGTTTGTTTGATCCTTCGGTTGGCGCATGCAATAGCTGTCCCAGGGTGTTAGTTACAATAAAGTACAGAAAGCATTGTGCCTGTGAGTTTGATGCAGTCTAAGTTTCACGGTCTATAGAGGGGTAGTTAAAGTCACCCATGAATAGGGTGTTTGTTTGGATGGTGAGTACCTCTAGTAGGTCTTGGTAAGGATTGTGAAACACTAAGAGTAAAGATGGTGACCTGTTGCTAGCCTATTTATTATGAGCTTCACATGGATGAGCTCCATGGTATTATCCTATTTAATCAACCTGGAGGTATGTTTATTGCTAGCGTATCAAGACACTTCCAGCTTTGGCCCAAGTCTGTGCTGTTGTTGATCTAAATGTGTGAAATGTAATGTAGCCTTGCACTGCTGGAATTCTTTACATGGCTTTAAACCAACTCTCACTCATGGCACAGATGTCTCCCATACCTTTCAACCTTTTAGAGTAAGAAATCTGGACAATTCCATAAATAAAAGTGGGACAAAGGTCCAAAAATAGGGTAATTTTTAAATATTGCTCTTACAAATTTAGAAGGTTGATAGAATAACATGTTTTGCAATAGCATGACTTTTCTGAAGGGTATGAAGTCTGAAAACTCAAATGTCTATCCTTATTTTCTAACCCTTATTTTCTAACTTCAGTCTTTAACACTTTGCCACTAGTTTGCCTGAAAACACAATTTTATGAAAAATGGACCAAAAAATATGAGGCAAAAATCTGGTCATTCTGTGAAAATCTGTACAGTTTTAGAGGTATGATATCTCCATTCTCCAGATTGAGGAGGGTTTAAAAGGTGTGGAGTTTTTTGTTTAGGCTCCTATAATTAAGCAGTAACAACTTAAGGTTGCTTGGAGACTTTTTCACTATGTTGGTAGTTTTGTCATTTTGGCCTTGCCTAAAAAAGACTCTAAGGGGTGGATAAAATTTTAGCCAATATCTGAAAATTTAGAGGGGACAGGTGTAGCACATCTTTGGTAAAGCAAAGTGGTGCTCTGACTATGTCCTCCCATGCTGACAGATATTGGAGCCCTCTGGAGTGACTAAGTCAATTATTTTGATAAATCATTTTATGCTCATATTGTGGCATCATCCTTGGTGAAGGTAGAATGCTGGTCAGTGAAAGGCTCATACCTATCTGTGACACACATTCCAAGAGATCTATTATATATTATATTTGGCAAGCTAGCAGGGCATTCATGCCTGTGTTTGAAATATTTGTATGTATGTATATCCCCTTTCTTATAACCCAGTGAGGTATGTCTCACTTCATTTACATCCACTTGGAGTATGATAGAATCATATTTATTTCAGGGGTGCAGTTACTTGAGTGTGTGCATGATATTGCAAATCTTCTTGCCTAACCTGGTGGGCAGGGCATCTGTGTGTGTCACACAGTGGAGTCCCCAGTGACAATAGTATTACATAAAGTATATGCTTACCTTATGGACTTTACTCTTGGGGTGTAGGCTTATGTGAGATGTTTGGTATTGCTTTTAGTGTGTGTGAGTGTGTTTGAATGATTGCTGAAGAGCAGTGTTGCTGTTAGGTGGATTTGGAGGTCTTTTAGATTTAGGAAGTTTTCTTTTAAGCACCTCAGCCTAAGAAAATCTGTGTGTGTGTGTGTGTGTGTGTGTGTGTGTGTGTGTGTGTGTGTGTGTGTGTGTGTGTGTGTGTGTGTGTGTGTGTGTGTGTGTGTGTGTGATGTAGTGTGGGTATTGTTGACAACCTCATTTGTATGCGAGATGTTTGCTTCAGGGATGTTGTGTATTTATATCTCTCACATACTATGTTATTTTCTTTAATGATCTCTGAGACCATGAGATAATTGCTACATTGCCTTAGTATGCCCAAATCTACCAAGCTGGTAACTGAGACATTTGGAAATTGCACATCCATATTGCCCAGTCCTGTAACCGGGTGGGCTGTTTAGGATTAAGTATTGGGTTTTAACAGGGGTCTCCTAGAGGAGTTTATTGGGTTAAGAGCAACAGCTATATAATACTAAGATATGGTAGTACTATTCCATGTGCAAGCTAGGTGCTCTATGATTATTTGCACACAATGCCACACTGTTTAACAGATTTCTGACCCAATCCCAACTTTATAGGGAAATTTTTACTATCTAGGCATTTGCAAGGCACTGCTAACTGCTGCTGCTTGACTGGCAGCTATGTACAAACTTGTGTGATTTATGTCAGAGATAAAAAGCTTGAAAACTGAATTGTTGGCCCCCTCTAGCCAATAAACAGCTGCACTTTAAGCTCACTGGGGTACTTCTAAATTCAGAGAGACCAGGTAAACACCTTCTGCCACAAGATGGATAATCTTGGAATTTTTTAATGTAAAAGCACAGCAAAAGCAGCTCTCAAGTGCAGATTAAACAACAAACAACTACCAACAATGTCCCTGGCTAATTCACCCTTCTGTAAGCTGTTTTGGAGGCAAACAGAACTAGAAAAACCAACAAACAGAGAAACTACTATTTTTGTCACAAAATTAAATAAATGGTTTAAACATGCCTGAAGACAGTAGTGATTACTGTATGCAGCAAGTACAAATGCAGTAAATCAAGAACATGAAGCAGGTATCCCAGAATGCAAGTATCTCCAGGTACCTCCCATTTCCTTCCATCTCACAAACACATGCAGGCTTGTCATGGTAGAGATGGATAAAGGCCTTCCTGTGTCTCAGATGACCTGGAATTGATCCAACTGCTAGATTAACTGCCATGAGGTGGGAGTACAGGAATGAAATTATGACTGCTTTGCTCTTTTAGGGATAAGGGTGAGGGATGTACTGGGGACATATTCAACTCCAAATGGAGATCAGGATCCAGCACAAGTACTGATCACTGGTCAGTATGGTTGGCAAAGGTCTGTGGAATATGTGACCACATAGGATAAATGCCTTCTTTATAATATCTCATTGCATTCCTACCCTTACTAGATTACCAGCACATCCAAAGGAGATGTTGCTTAACCGTAAAAGACAGCTGGTACACCAGCCCGCTACGATATGATAGCCCCTTCATTTTCAGTTCTCTTCATTGTGACTAGATATTCATGACCCAGTAACCAAGAGACTTTCCTCAATGGCAATTGAAAGATGGTTCACACCATGATGTGCCCCACTGTGGTGGCCCTCGGCAGAGCAATGTAAAAGAGAGTATAAGGGAGTATGAATCAGCAGTGATTGACTTCAGCAGTCAGTCTTAGAAGGTAATAAATAAATAAAAAGGTTGGCTACATATTTATTATATTTTGCATCACCTTTATGGCTCGGTTCATGGTTAAAAAGGTTTGTAGGAATACAAGTTCACTCACCTGGTTAAAAAATAAAATTAATTAAATCATACTTAAAAAATCAATTTCATTTCCAGTAATAGAAGAAACACCTCAATCAGCATTCTTTGATAAATACCATTGCAGATCAAGGTTATACTATGTTGGAGCCACAATTCATTGAAAAAAGATGATTTTCAACAACCAGACTTAAATTCTTTGGGTCTACTTCTAAATTTCAAACTTTCACAAGTCTGAATTTCTTATGGTTGAGACCATAAGATTGAACTTGTGAAAGTTTGAACAGTTTAAATGGAGATTGCTGTGCAGCATGGAATGGTATATTTACCATTTTCCTCGCTGTAGTGCGATCTTGGAGTTGGTATATTTAATTAGCAGGGGTATGGGGGGTGCGGGGAGAGGTTGACCTTTGCAAAAAGGTAAAAAAAAATGTTTTTGTTTTTATTTTTTTTTTATTTAAATTTTGAACTTTCACAAGCTTGATCTTATGGTCTCGACTATAAGAAATTTGAACTTGTGAAAGTTCAATATTTAGAAGAAGACCCAAATTCTTTAAAAAGAATTAAACCTGAACATATGTTTTTTGGGGGTTACTTTCCCCTATTGTTTTTGTCTTTGTCCAGAATTCTTGAACTAAGAATTTGAGATGTATAGTGCCAGATATGACTACTTTTGTGGTTCTTATTCTATAATTTTATATTTATTTATTTCATAGGTTCATAGGTTCATAGGTTCATACTAGGCTATCTGCCCTGGGGCAATTATAAGCCTAGCCCGATTCTGTATGGCTTATGCCACCCCTTGATTTGAGTATACTGTGCCCTTTTTAAGGTTTAGTTTACTGTGCCTCTGTCTAATAGTGACACGGGAGTAATCCTTGGGACAAACCTACGATCCCCCATCCACTTATCGAGATTCTTCTTGAAGAGATTCAGTGAGGTGCCTCTGAATTCTATTCCAGAGCGAAGGGAGCCTCTGGGTTATGAACCTGTCCCTCCAGCAAGTTCTATTTATTTCTGTGCTGAGGTTCAAGTCCCTCGAGCGTGTGGCTCTAAGGGATTTAGATTTACTGAGGTGGAGCATGTCCATTAATTCTGGATTTGACATAGCTTTGTATGTCCGGCATAGATCGCCTCGAAGTAGGCGGTATGCAACTGTGTAGAGCTGGAGTTTTTTTAACCGAGCAGCATATGGCATCTGTTTGAGACCCTTGATCCTCTTGGTGAGATACTTTTGGGGTCTTTCTAATTGCTACAGGTGTCGGGTAAGGTACATCCCACAAGGGGCATTGTATTCTATGATGGGCCTGATGAGGGATGAATAAAGGGGCACGATTACCTCTCTTGATCTAGATGTGAAACCCTTCGTGATGAGGTGGGCTATGTAGAAGGTCTTTCTAACCACTTTGGCAATGTGGTTTTCAAAGGAGAGATTGCTATCAGCTTGGGTCCCCAGGTCCCTAATAACTTTCTCTGTACTTAATGGGTTTCCGCCTATGTGGTAATTTGTGTGCACATTGTTTTTGCCAAAGGGTATGACTATACATTTTTTGGCATTTAGCTTTAAACCATGGCGCTGGCACCAGTTATCTGTCTCTGTGAGACCTTTTTGAAGGATGTTTGTGTCAGCTGGAGAGTTGATTATGGCGCCCAGTTTGCAGTCGTCTGCGAACTTGGTGAGCCATAGTCCTCCCACATTTGCCTGTACCTCGGAAAAGTATATACCGAACAAGAGTGGTCCCAGGACAGAACCCTGTGGGACGGCACTTGTGACCGGTTTCGAGTCTGACATGGCTCCAGCAACTCTCACTCTGTGGGTTCTGTCTTTGAGCCAGTTTGCGACCCATCTTGTGACATAGGGGTTTATATTTAAGCTGGATAGCTTATCTATGATGCCCGAGTGGGGTATTGTGTCAAATGCCTTTGCAAGGTCCAGATAGGCTGTGTGGACTACCTTCCCTTCATCTATGGCTTTGGTGACTGTTTCAAAGAAGTCAACCAGGTTCAAAAGGCAGGATCTGCCCTTGACAAAGCCGAACTGGGTAGGATCTAGTGTCTGTAGGTCCCCAATGTCTTTGTTTATGAGCTCCATGATGATCCTCTCCATAGTCTTGCAGACTAAGCTAGTCAGGCTTATGGGGCGATAGTTTCCAGGGTCCGTAGAGGCTCCACCTTTGTGGAGTGGGACCACTGTTGCTGTATGCCATTCTGTGGGCACATATCCTGTAGTGAGGCTGAGATTGTATAGCTGTTTTATTTGAGGGATTAGTTCCTCTTGTAGTTCATGTAGGACGCAACCTGGGACGCCATCTGGTCCCATGGAAGCAGTGTTTTTTGCTTTGGAGAGGGCAGCCTTCACCTGAGCATCTGAGATGTTTGGGAGGCAGCCCTCTGCCGGGATAGATACTTGCTCTTTTGGGGGGGAAGGGGTGGAGAAGTTTGCACTGAACCTGTCTGCCAGGATATTGGCGATGTCTGTGGGTTCAGTGTATTTTTTGTCGTTTAGAATTTAGTTTATTGATGATAGGTGTTATTTTTGTAACACATCTTATGTATTTGGTGATTCTGCTTTTTTATGTGGTTGACATAATTTCTTGGTTACCATATTGACTTTTGAATATTTTAAGAACCATCACAACCACTCAGGTTTAATTAATTGATTTTTGATGACTTTTTTTTTTCATTTTACTAGTGCTTATTTCTAGGCCTGACCAATTTCCATATGTACTTCATCTGATCACCACTTATTGCAGACTGATTTTTATTACAGTTTTCCACCTCTTCTGGTTTGCTTACTGCTTACTTTATTGTATATAGTAGTGGTTTTAACTATGACCCTAATTATGAGCACTGGACCCTTACACATCTGTTATAACAGGTCTTCTGTTTTGGCTCTCCACCCTAACATCCTCATTTA
This sequence comes from Protopterus annectens, assembly GCF_019279795.1. Lineage (NCBI taxonomy): Eukaryota > Metazoa > Chordata > Ceratodontiformes > Protopteridae > Protopterus > Protopterus annectens. Next base: position 699,420,692 of record NC_056748.1, read on the forward strand.
TATAATCATTTTTGCATCTGTCCAGAAGGACTTTCTGTTCAGAGGCTATCCCCAAAAATGTTTAAACCTTACTGCTGCAGAATAAAGTTATTGACAAAGAACAGGCAGTAGCTATGCCTGTTGTGTTTTCCCTAGATAGTCAATGTATTAGGGATATTGTCAATAATAATTGTTGTATTTTAACTGGGAATGATGAAGTAGCTGGTCTGGTTGGGAAGAAACCTTTGTTTATAAACAAGAAACGTAGAAATTTAAAAATATGTATATTTTTGAAGAAAAATCAAATAAAATTATTCAGCATCAGAATAATATAGGCATGTTTAAATGTTTAAACTGTTCTTCATGTAGATTTATATCAGAAAGTTTTATTTTTTATTATGAAGCAACTAAAAAATCATATAGTATTCCAGGCTATTTCACATGTAATTCTGAGTGTGTGGTTTATTATGCACAGTGTCTTTTGTGTGATGCTTTTTATGTTGTAAAGACAAATGAATGATAGGAATGTTTTGGCAAAACAATATGTAAATTGTAAAACTTTTAAGAAATTTATTTTGACAGTGACTGATTTTGTTCCTAAGAGTTTTAATGGTAATAGGGATAATGAATAACATTATTTAGAAATTAAATGGAAAATTATTTTGAATGAATGTGTAACTCCAGGACTTAATGGAATGGTCAGTTATGCAGTAGTTTTAAAAAGAAACAGGAAAAAAAGAAGATGCAAATGTATTAGTCTTCTGATTTTAATTAGTCAATTAAGGTAATGTGCCTTTTTAAAAAATGAATGACTATGAGAGTTAGTTATTCTGATGAAGACCTGGTATATGGTCAAAAGCACTTAATATTTTGTTGTTAGTAATGAAAGTATTCTAGTCACTTGAGCCACCTCGAGCATTTCATTGGTTGCTTTTATTTTATTTTGATTTTATATGACCATTTGGCCTTTTTTGTAGATTTTTGTTTTGTTTATTTTTGTATCTGTAGACAATTATACATTTTATGTGCACACCATGGCACATACCTAATTTGATCTTTCAGTTTATTAGCCTCCATCTAATGGTAAAACTAACTAGTGGAGTTTATCCATCCTTACTGTAGATTTAACCAAGGGTTTTATCTTGTTACCAATGGTAGATAATTGAGAGTGGTCCACTACTGACCTCCTATAAGGCAGACTAATGAGTTATCTAGCTGAAATAAACCTGAGGATATCTGTAATTTCTTTCATGATGCTGACCTTATGTTTATTCTTAAGACATGGTTTGATAATAACATTGGTCCTGATCTTGTACCTACATTTGGGTGTCTTTATTCAGTTATGTAGATGAAGTAACAATGGGAGTGGGGGTAACAGAGATTTACTTATAACTCAAGTTAACCCTAAGAATCCTAACTTTCTCTCCATCAACTATCTAACCAGTTCTCTGAGGACATATAGGAATTTACCAACTTTCTTTTTAACTCATTACTGGAACACTAGGACTCTGGATGACTTTAACATTCAGATCAGTGATGACCAAGTGGTTTGTACAAAGCAACTCCTTTGCATTGTGAAGTAATTCAGATTTGGTCAGATTATTACCTCTGTATCCAGCACACAATGACATACTGTTGACTTGATACTCTGAAAAACTCTAATTTGATGGTGGAGCCTGTCTCATGGATTGACCACTTCCACGTCTGTTTTAGTCTTGAGCTATCATATTTTAGTCTTTCTGACCTTGAGAAGATTGAATGCTGCAAAGTGTCCAAAGCTACTCATGAGTTAGTTGCATCTGTATACCTTCAGTATTTCTTTGAAGATAGTTCTGACAGTCTGGATGTTTTTGTGGATTACCATAACAGATCTTTGCACATTGCTTTAGATAGACTAGCACCAAGTGATGTATGCCTTATCTTGCTGAAGTTGTCTGAAAATGGTTTGATTTTTGAGCTGTGCCCCTTATAGATGAAAGCACAAATGTTGCAGCATCTGTAGAAGCATTAGGGCCTTTGCTAGCAAGATACTTGACCTAGATAAGCATTGTGCTCAACATCAGAAGATTTTCGTATTTAAGAAGATTATTTACTTGTCCAGAAAGTCTCAGCATTGGATAATTTTTCAGCAAAATTCTTCCATATTATAGCCAACTTTTGTAGTTCAAGTTGCTTCACTACCAGCTGGGTATTTCCTCCACATCAGAGTGAGATGGCTGGCATGTGCTTTCAATGACAAGGTTACAACCATTAATTATACACTTCCTTCATATGTCTATAAGACACTGAATAAAGGAATAGAACTTCCAGACTGTCTTAGTAGCTCAGTCACTCTGTAAGGGATTTATGGGATATTTCTAATTCTTTGAAACGTTAGAAAGATACATACCAAATGGGGTATTATACTTGCTAATTGGCTTCATTAATGCTGAGTATAGGGAAGTGATTAACTCATTCTGCACAAACTTTTGTTTAGGCTACATGTATGTAGTTTTAAATGACAATAAAGTTTCCTTTGACTTTGACTTTAGAGCTTTTTTTAGCTGTACAAAAAAAATCCTAGCAATCATCATCAGATGAAGGCCAAAAGAGAGAGAGAGACAGAGAGAGAGAGAGAGAGAGAGAGAGAGAGAGAGAGAGAGATATTGATCTAAGTACCTAGGCCCTTGACTACTTTTCATTTTGTACTGGTGTGATCTAAACAGTATGGTGAGGGGAGGGTTTTCTACCAAATATGATGATTCTACACCTTTTAGCATTTATGTTTAGCCCACATTTAGTACACTAAGAGTCTACTATGGAGAGTTTATATGAGAGGGTATGGACATGATAGGGTGGGTAAGCAACAAATCCAAATTTACACTGGTCTGCAAACTTTGTTAGTCAGACATCTTGGCTCTCTGCTTGGAGATCTGGGAAGTAAGTACCAAAAATCCATCTAACTCCAGGTTCATTACTCTGATCTGTGACATGGCTTGTGTTTATTTTTGTTGGACAGTGTTTAGCATTTCTGATTACTATTAGTTCCTGATTGTGATTTCATGTCTGTGTACTACAATTACTTATTGGACCCCTTCCACTCCATGTTTGCTGCAGTCATCCTAGATGCATTTGAACTAAATATTAATTAGATATTGTTATCCTCATTGAGAAATTGAATTTTTTTCCAGTCTTGTTGAAGGAGGGTCTTGTTATTGGGGTTTTCAAGAACACTTTGAATTGCAATGCCCTTAATAATTTTGCCCCATCTTTTTATCAATGTATTTATTTTTTATTGATTTCCTCTGCTAACCATGTAAATGAACTGGTAATAAACAATTGACCATTTTCAGTCATAACCCAGGCCAAATGGCAACAACTAACATACTACTACAGCAACAAAAAATGATAGAAATACACATCAGTGAACTAGAGACACATATATTTATTAGCTCAGCATTTCTTTTACCATAAAAAGTATAATAACTCTTGAACATTAATGTGTCATTAATCTATCATTAATTTACTTGGTGAGGTTATTGAGAAGGTTGTCTATGCCCAGCTTGAATAATTTGTTACTGTCAATGGATGCATGGACTCTTACGGGTCTATTTTTCACTTTCTTTTCAGCCATAAGGCGGTTCTTCTTAGGGTCATAAACGATCTACTTAAGGATCAAGTCACAGTGGTTAGAGAACCCAAGCCCTGCTTGACCACTGTATCTTTACCATTTCTATACTCGTCATGGTTTTGTATCTCTGTCCCTTGAACAGTTTTCCCTCTATCTTGTACCTATCTAGCAGGTGATTTTAGCTTCTGATTATCATCTTCTGGACTCGGTGCTTATATTGCCCTTAGGAAATCTCATTAGAGGAAGGGTAAGCAGATCATTGCTATATTGATGGCATGTAGCTTTGTATCTCTTTCTCTCAGAATTAAATCATGACCATTTATTCACTTACAGATAATCTGGAGGCCCTTCATAAACAGTTTTCTGCTGGCTGAAGCTGAACACATCCAAGACAGAGGTGATAGCTGTACATTAATGCTATTATTTCATCATCTTTGTCACTTCCTTCCTTCATTCCTTGTAGTGACAATCAGCTTGAGTTTGTTTCCAAAGTACGTGACCTTGGTGTGATCCTGGATACTTGACTGATGTTCTGGAGCCAGGTGTTCCATGTGATAAGTTCTTACTGTTTCTGTCTCTGGAACAACTCCAGGATGAAGAATGTAATCCTTCAAGAGGCTCTCTCTGTAGGTGGTTGGTCATACTCTGGTCTCCTCCTGCCTTGACTATAGTAGTGCCTTTGACTGGGGCTTCCTTACACTGAGTTAGACCCATGTAGTTGGAGGAATACTGTGTTGTTAGGCTACTTAGTGGTTACCCTGCATTACCAGCACCTCATGCACATATCATGGAGTCTGTGGCATGCCAACTTCCTCTTTTGTTTTGCATTGTCTTTGAGGTAAATCACTCTTGAAGGAAATTATTTTCTTATACTTCACTCCTCTGGTATTGTGTTTGGCATCCCAGGGTCTGCTGGTAGTTCCTCAAGTGTAACTGGAACATCAGGTATTTGCTTTTTTGCTTATTAAGCTTTTTCTCTGTAGAGACTACTACCCTGGGGCAGCATTTATAGTGCCCCACCCTGTACTGCTTTAATAGGTAATTCAGGGGTTACCTACTTGACTTTGTTTTTAATAATAACTCTATAGGACACTTCCCTTATCATTTTGACAAATTAAGTTCTTATCACCACTTGCACTTTATTATTTTTTTCAAAGATTTATTATTTATTTTATTGTTTTGTTGTATATATTTGTATTAATTATTTGTATACTTGTTTATGTTTGTCACCAGCTTTTTGCTAAAGCTCTTCAATAAAGTTGAATTACTGGTGAGAACTGTCTCTTTCTAGAGCTCTTACTATTACTTGTTGATTCTGTTTTGAGAATAGCCCTGTGTTATACAATTGTTTTTGATTATGCCTAAACCTCTGACCTTCCTTAGTTTCTATTATTCGGGACTTTTGTATATTGGCTTGATTGTTAAAACAGTTTCGTGCTCCTCTGAGTGCTTATTAATTGGATATTTTTTCTGATTACTTCACCAGGCTTGTAAATAGGCAATACTTTATCTAATTTGTAATAATATGAGTTTTACTTTAGATGAAATCTTTGCCAAGCTGATTTCATATGTCTTTCTCTGCTTGCAGTAACATTGAAAGAGTGCATAAGTACTTACTAGGCTGTTGATCCTTGAGGATCATAAGAAACCTAGCTTTACATTCCCATCATAGTTTTTTAGCTCTTATAATTTGCATACAAATAACTCAGAGATAGGCAGAATGAGTTTATTGGGTTCACAGGTACATAAGTAAGTACTAGGCTAGCTGCCCTTGTGGGCCATTTTAATCCTGGCCAGTTTCCCTTGGTGAGAATCAATCTGTGTACCTCTTGTCTGTGAGGTAAACACCTTAAACATTACGACAACTCTGTACCTAAAATATGGTAAATTCAGGAACACAGAACCCTGCTCCCTTAGGCTGCACTGCTATGCCAACAAGTGATCTACCTGGTGTGGAATAGAAACCACAGCCTTCGGCACCAAAAGCAAATGTGCTCCCTGTTGCCCTTGGCTTACCAAAGCAGTGTTCTGACCCCTAAGGCATATGTCTCAACTGTAAATCCAAACTGCTACAAAAACACAAACTTTAACCAAGAAGTTAATCCGCTTAAGCTGAACGCTTTGCAACTCGCTTTTATTGAAGTAAAATGAAGTGTTAACAATTTAAATGACGCTTTTCATCCTAAAACAATGATCGGACTTCTTCATTTGTCTCAACTGTACAAATTTTTGCAGAATGTACAGATTTCTGCCTATTTTTACCCATTTTTTTCATAAAATTGTGGTTTTCTGGCAAATTAGTGGCAAATCATTAAAAATTGAAGTTAGAAAATAATGACAGATATTTGAGTTTCAGCCTTCATACCCTCCAGAAAATTCATGTGAATGCAAAACCTGTTATTCTATCAACTTTCTAGGTTTGTAAGAGCAATATTTAAAGATTGTCCCTATTTTTGGGCTTTTGTCCCACTTTTATTTGTGGCTTTGTTCCTATTTCTTGCTGTAAGAGGTTGAGAGGTATGCCCTGAGCTACAAGGCCATAACAAATATATAGACCTGAGTATTATCTCACCACACCACTTATGAACTATTTAGGGTTATTTATATTTATTGGTAGGCTACTTTGTACTTGTCCTTCTCAGCTGATGATAACCCAACTGACTAGAAAGGAGTGTTTCTGTACTTGAACTGGGAGTGTTAACATATTGCAGATCTGACAATCAATATTATGTTATGAATTCTTTTTCTTTTCCACACCTAAGACTAACTTGTTAACACAGGTTATGGAGTTGCGGGGTCAGACAAAAATGGAATCAAGGTTCTGCATTTTGACAAACAACACTATGCTACTGTACAGAATATATATATATATATATATATATATATATATATATATATATATATGTATATATATTTAAGATAGCTAATAACAACTAAGCACAGGAAATTGCAACACAAATTTAATGATTTTAAAAAATGGTAATATTTTTCTCTTGACTGAGAAGCAATGATGCTGTCAGGTAGACAAGTGAAACTACCTCAGGGAGTGACGATGACAGTGATAATCCAGAGATGCATCTTTTTCACAACCTCCTCCAAAAGACTGAGTGTCTCACTTGTGTGGATGGTCGATTGGGCCTTACCACATGAATGCCTCCTGAGCTATTGGTGCATGGGGTCAACATCCTTTATATAATCATCAAAATTTTTAGTGGGGCAGGAGTTGAGGGGAAATAGGGAGGATAAGCCAGAGGTCATGGATGAGGATAACCATTGATAACAGTACATCTTAGCACCTGATACACAGTTAGTACAGATAGTTACAGCTTGTCAGATTATAAAGTTTGTCTTCTGAACAATGTTTAACCTTCATTCTAGCAGGGCACAGTAATATTGTGGATGTCTTGTCTGATTTAACACAATTGTTTCAACATTTTAGCTTAAACATGATTTGCCTATAAAACTGACACCTATTTTTATGATACTGGACACTTTTACTCCTGTCAGGTACCCCTTTAAGCATTCTGCGTAAAAACATTGTATATATCACCACAAACAAAATGTAAAGCTACTTTTCTTAATCACAATCCTACTAATACAGAATATGTGCCTTTAATGCACTCAAAGGCAATATACTGCCTGCTGCTAAAGGGGGTGGGGGTGGGTAAACATTCTTAACAGAACTGACTACATTGTTTCAGTGTTCACTATACTAAGAGTTACAGATGCATATCATCTTATCATACATCAAAAAATGAAGGTTTACTGAAAAAATAAAACTGTATAATTTGTATGAGTATTTTAATTATAGCAGAACGTCAATTATTTGATGTTACTGATCAGTTGCTCCCTTGATTTATTTGCTGTTTAAAATACATAAGGATATGATAAAACCTCCTATGTATTCATTAGATTGCGAGAAGGTAGATAATCATGTCTCACTTCCACTTATATTGAAAAGAAATCTGAGGGTATTGATTATTCTGACACTAACTTAACTAATACCAAAGCCTGTTTTAGAGGTTATATACATGGCAAGTGAGTGATTCCATCTCAAGCTCACCCAAGAATGGAGCTGCAGCAGAACAGATTAAAAATGGTGTGGGAATTGTGGTGAGGGAGTGGCTTCAGAAGACAGTGAGAGATGTCATCAGAATTAGTGACAGATTCATGGCAATCAAACTCCAGTGTAATGATGGGACAGTATTCATAATCTTAGCCTATGCCCCATAGCAGGAATGTAATCATGAGGAAAAGCTGGTATTGAGGCAGCAATTGCAGGACCTACTAAATAAAGCAGGACAACATGAACTGATCTTGATAGTGGGTGACCTAAATCCACATATCAGGATAGACAGAACAAGATAAGAGGACTATCTGGGCCCATGTGGGTGGGGCAACAGGAATAAAGAAGGAGAGGCCATTCTAGACTTCTGTCTGGCAAATTGCTAGATAGTGGCCAAAACATGGTTCAGCAAGAAAGGCAGTCAGAAGGTAGCATACACGTGTGGCTGAAATGCAAACCATGTAGACTTACTCCTAGTAAAATGAAACGTCCTTGGAATCCAACAACAGCAAACAAAGTCCAAAAAGGAAAAAATTCCAAAGACAAAGCCACGAACCACTCGCTGTTCACTTGAATTTATTGTTGGAATAAACAAATACACAGTAGTAGGTTAAGCGCTTATCTGAGTAAAAAGACTTCATCAGAACGCTAACTATCCAAAGTACAATCATTATATAGTTAAAAGCCCGCCAAAAACTTGCACTAATAAAATTAATAAATCAATTAACAATGTAAGGTCAATAGTATAAATCTCCATTCCCTTGTAAAACATAAGCATCCATCATCTAAAAACCCATCATATTAGTAATAAAAAAACATATAATCAAAATAAACAGTATACATGTCAGTTGAAATAAAAATACATAAAAACCGCAAGTCTTTTGCGTATAGATTCCACCATATTAGGCATAAAGTATGAAATATATACACTAAAAATACATGAATCAAGCTTCTATATTGATAAAAATAATAATAATAATATATATGTATGTCCTTTAAGATTAATTCCATAAAATATTCTTATATATCACAGATATAAAACAAGCTTGAATACAATAATATAACGTTATAATCCATATTACCAGTAATCCAGACAATAAAACCCCTAAGACGAACTTCATGTTCTAATAAGGGGCTTGGTAGGAATGACTTCATTTAACCCAGGTAAACAGGCAGCGTTTAACTTCAGTTGCCATTTAATCTCTCTTTCACCTACGACAGCCTTAATATTGCCACCCCTGGGACAAGGTGAAACCACTTCTAGGATGGCAAATTTAAAACTCCTGCAGTTAACACTATTGGCTAAATGTCGGTAAAGTGCATTGTTCAAATCTTGTTTCCTGATACAATAAGAATGATCGTATATTCTATTCCTTAACCTACGATCAGTCTTGCCCACGTAATAACATGGGCAAGAACAACATAACGCCAAATAAATTACATGTTGTGTTTGACAGTTACCATGGCAAAACCTAATCTTGCATTTGATACAATTTTTTAATGTTGTACCCTCGTCCTCTAATATGTAACTACATTGAGAACAGTGTCCACATTTCCTTGTTCCTGTCCTATTGAAGGTTGTACTTAATCGTTTGTTGTTAGATTTCCACTCAAGAATCCTTTTTAAATTTGTACCAGTTTTGTATACATAAATCGGTTCGTCACTAACTTTATCTTTAATACCCTCATCACTGGTGATGATATTCCAATTAGTATGGATAATTTGTTTAACTTCATTCACATGTTTACCGTATTTTAATATACATGCTTTAGAGAATTGGTCTTCTAAGGAATCAGTTTTTTGTGTCCTTACTACACTAGAATTGGTAGGTTTAGTCAATCCTGTGCCCAAAAGTGGGGGATATTTTGTACCCCATTCCTTGGTGACATACTGTATAACATCATCAATCATACTTCTAGGATATCCTTTCTCTCTAAACATCTGGCCAATGAATGCCAGTTCGAGTAACATGTTATCTTTGACAGAGGTCATTCTGGCCGCTCTGATGCATTGTGCTTTGATAATACTACGTTTTTGTGACCAAGGATGCTCACTGTCAAAGTGTAGGTATCCATTACTGAAGGTCTCTTTTCTATAGATTCTAGATTGAAATGAGGTACCATCATTATAAATAAAGGTGTCTAAATAGTTTATCCCCTTGTGATTAAATTGGTGTGTAAACCTCAAATAACTAGTAGTATTGTTAATATACTCAATGAAATTATGAAGTTGTACCTCATCCCCCTTCCATAGTATGAATAAATCGTCCAATGAATAAATCGTCCAAATAACGCACATAACAAATCAGATGTTCCTTCCAGTCTGAATGTAACACAAATTCTTCTTCTGGAGTAGAATCAGTGATTGCAACGTCACCTCCAGTGAAACTTGTGGCCCACAGCATAAACTACTGGTTGCCACAATCAGCTGCAAGCAATGGTCAGAGAAGGAACAAATGTCAACAGACACCAGGCTGAACACCTGGAAGTTGACGGGAAAGAAAGCACAACAGTTCAAGGAATTACTCAGGGCTATAGCACCTTAAGAAGACGAGGGAATAGGTGGAGCTGAAGAAGAATGGAAATGACTTAAAACAACATGTGTGAAGACTACAGAACAGATATGCCGCCGAGCCAGGTATGGAAATAAGGCACATAAGGAAAGCTGATGGAATGCAGAAGTCCAGGAAGTCATCCAAAGAAAGAAAGAGTGCAGGAATAAGTGGAAGATAGAAAAGACAGACCAGGCTAGGAAGGAATACTGGCAAAGAGGTTAAGAAAGGAGTTGTAATAGTGAAGAAGAAGATGTCAAAGGCTCTCTACCAGCATTTGGAACGTAACTCAGTAGATGGCACAAAGAAACGATATCAGGTTGCAAGGCAAAGACAGAAAGTAAGGAAGATAATCAGCCAACCTTCATAAGGGATGTCAACAACAACCTGCTCACCAGTCCACAGGATATCAAAGGCAGATAGAAGGAGCACTTGACAACTGTGGTTGTCTTTGGCCTGGGAGGCCAAATTTACCTCAGATTTGACTTTGGTAGACTGTATTTGTCTTCTGAGTAGTTTGTTTAGTTTGATGACAGTGCTTTTATCCTACTGGGTGCTGAACCTATCACTTTTTGCCAAGATTTTCTGTTATACAGCCTATTCATGTTCTGATTCCATCTGGGTGACTTGTTTTTTGAGTTTCTGGTGGGGACAGATGCCTCTATGCAAATATTAATATGCTTGTACAGGGTTTCTGTAAACAGTTCTGGGTAGGCAGCTATGTTCTCAAGGTTTATGGGAGTTTGAAATTTTGCCAGGTTACTATTTAATGGTAGAAAGTTAGCATTACATTGATTCCTGAATATTCCAGATTTAGCTGGGGTTCCAGGTTTCATGTTTACTTCAAATGATATAATTTTGTTGTCTGACCTTACCAGAGAAAGCATTACACTAGGGGGTGTGCAGCAGTCTCCCATATTAATGAGGAGCAAATCCAGTATGTTTGCCCCCCTGTTTGGTATATTGACATTCTTGTCCAAAGAGTTTGTGTTTACAAAATCCAGGAATCTCTGTGCCTATACATTTGTTGTACATGATTTGCAGTTAATAGTGAGGTAATTAAAGTTGCCCATGAATATGGTATTGGGTTGGATGGCGAGAGTTTGCAGTAAGTTTAAATACATGTTATGGGTTTCCTGGGTCACTGGGGGACCTATAGCTTGCAAGAAATTTGTATGGGATTTTGCTTATGGTGATTTGAATGTGGAGAAGTTCAAGTGCATTGTCCTGTTTGACCAGTCTTGTGGTATACTTATTTCTGATGTAAATCGAGGCATCACCACCCTTAGTCCTGGTCTGAGTACTAGCTGGTCTAAATGTGTGGAATACATTATAGTTGTGCACTGCTGGTGTGCTCTATATGGCTTTAAACCATATCTGAGTGACTGCACAGATGTCAGCATTCTCTGAGGTGAGGAGAGCTTGTAGGGAGTGGAGTTTTTTTTGTTTAGACTCCTAGCACTGATCAGTAATACCTTTGGATTTTCTTGGTTTTGATTTGCTATGTCAGAATCACTTTCAGTTTGGCATTGCCAAAAAAGGCATTATGGGGAAGGAGAATGTTTTACCTAATATTCAAAAGCCTAGAGGGGAAGATCATCCCTAGCAAAGTAGTGTGGCCTGTTAACCATATCCTTCCTTGCTGACAAATATTGCACCCCCTTAGAATGACACCACAAACTAAGCCAATTATTATACGTTAGCCATCTCCTGTTTGTATTGTGGCATCATCTTTGTAGAAGGTAAACTACTGCTCAGTGTTATGCTCATTTCTGAGCCCACTGCTGTTCATACTGGTGATGGACTGCATAAGCAAACAGGTCAGAAGGGACAGACCAACAAAGTTGCTGTATGCAGACAATGTGGCATTACAGGCAGACTTCAGCAAAGGATTAGGGAATGGAGTTCAAAACTGAAGGGACATGGGATGACAGCGAGTACACTCTAACAACTCAAGAGCAAACCCAAGCTCAGATAAATGGTCAAAACAATAAAAAAACAGAAACATAAATGAAAAGAATGATAACCAAATGTCTTCCAGTGAAATTGGGCACTTTTGTTTCACTTTTATTAAAAACTTCTTCAGAATACAAACACACAGGTTGTAAATCCTTTAAATAGCTATATAAACCATGTGATCTAAGTCATATGACCAAGAAACATAGCTCTCAACCTTCCATCTCCAAAATGAGGAACACTAGCCCTTATAATGTGGAACAAATGGGCAAACTGTGGAATACGTACTAACGGCTTAATAACAACTTCAACTAGGATGATTAAAATATGCCAGGTTTACTTATAAAGAAGATCATTTATAGTTCATAGGTTCATAGGTTCATAGGTTTATACTAGGCTATCTGCCCCAAGGCATTTATAAGCCTAGCCTGAATTTTTGTGGCTTACGCCACCCCTTATATGAAAAAATACTGTACCCATTAGTTTGTTGTGCCTCTGTCCAGCAGTGACACAGAGATGATTCCCGGGGTAAACCTACGATCTCCCATCCACAGGTCAAGATTTCTCTTGAACAGAGCCAACGAGGTGCTCTGCCTCACATGGACCGGGACTCTATTCCACAGCATAGGGAGTCTCTGAGTGATAAATCTATCCCTCCAGCACGTCCTATTTATATCCGTGCTAAGGTTAAAGTCGCTTGCTCTAGTGGTTTTGGTGGATTTGGATTTTTGAGGTGGAGCATGTCCATTAATTCCGGGTTGGACATGGCCTTGTATGTCAGGCACATGTCACCTCTGAGCAGACGGTATGCGACTGAATAGAGCTGGAGTTTCTTCAATCTGGCAGCATATGACAGATTTTGGAGTCCCTTTATCCTTTTGGTGAGAAACTTTTGGGGTCTCTCCAATTGCTGCAGATGTCGGGCAAGATACATCCCGAATGGGGCATTGTACTCGATCATTGGTCTGATAAGTGAAGAGTACAGGGGAACAATGACCTCACTAGATCTGGATGTGAATCCCTTCATGATCAGGTGGGCAATGTAGAAGGTCTTTCTAACCACTTTAGCAATGTGAGTGTCAAAAGAAAGGCCACTGTCAACCTGGGTCCCCAGGTCCCTGATAACCTCTTCTGTGCTTAGTGGATTGCCACCTATATGGTAGCTTGGGGTTACCTTGTTTTTCCCGAAGGGTATGACAATACATTTTTTGGTGTTTAACTTCAGGCCATGGCTCTGGCACCAGCTATCTGTTTCCGTGAGTCCCTTCTGAAGGATATCCGTGTCCGATGCACTTTCCACTATGGCCCAGTTTGCAGTCATCTGCAAACTTTGTCAGCCAAAGTCCTCCCATGTTGGCCTGTACTTCTGAGAAGTAGATGCCGAACAATAGGGGCCAAGGACCGAGCCCTGTGGGACACCACTTGTGACCAGCTTGGAGTCTGACATAGCGCCAGCAACTCTAACCCTGTGGGTTCTGTCCTTAAGCCAGTTTGCAACCCATCTTGTGACATATGGGTTTACATTTAAGCTGGTAAGTTTTTCTACAATACCCGAGTGGGGTATTGTGTCGAAAGCCTTTGCAAGGTCAAGGTAGGCTGTATGGACTGCCTTTCCCTCATCAATGGCCTTGGTAACTGTTTCGAAGAAGTCGACCAAGTTCAAAAGGCATGATCTTCCCTGACGAAGCCAAACTGGGTCGGGTCCAATGTCTGCAAGTCCCTATATCTTTGTTTATGAGCTCCATTATGATCCTCTCCATAGCTTTGCAGACTAGACTTGTTAAGCTTATGGGGCGGTAATTACCAGGGTCCGTGAGGCACCGCCTTTGTGGAGTGGGACCACAGTTGCCGTCGCCACTCCTTGGGCACGTATCCTGTGGTAAGGCTGAGATTAAACAGCTGCCTTATGTGCGGGTTTAATTCCTCATTTAGCTTGTGTAGCACACAGCCGGGGATACCATCCGGTCCCATTGATGCTGTGTTTTTAGCTTTAGAGAGAGCAGCTTTCACCTGCGCATTTGAGATGTCTGGGAGGCTACACTCCGCTGGGATAGTTATCTCTCCTTTAGGGGAGAGGGGTGAAGTTTGCACTGAACCTGTCTGCCAGTATGTTGGCAATGTCTGTGGGTTCAGTGATTTTTGTATCATTTTGGACTAATTCTGAGCATATCTGGGAGTTTCCACCCAGGTTCCTAACATAGCTGAAAAAGGCCTTATGATTGTTCTTTGAATCCTTGGCAATTGTTCTCTCAAAATTGGCCTTAGTTGATTTTATGAGTGCTCGTATTTTTTTACTAATAATGATCAGGGGTGACTTCCCTTTTATGGATTTTGTTCTATCATGTAATAGCTTTCTCCTCTTATTGTAAAGTTTGTTAATGGCTGGGGTCCACCAGACTGGACGTTTGCCCTTTGTGGAAAGAGTCTTGGTTTTATTTGGGATTGCCTGATCCATGCAGTCCTGGAGGTGTTCATAGAAGGCATTTGTAAGGACTTCTGCAGCTTGGGTTGTGGTTTCCACTGGCTTAGGGACCTTGAAGGATACCACACCAGTCTTGAGTAGTGTGAAGTTTGCTTTAGAGAAGTTCTTCACTGTGGTCTTTTTTGTTTGGGGTGGGGGCGGGATTTAATTAATTAATATGATTCATTTCTATTTATCATGGATTTCACTTAAAAAAATTCCTAACACTAAATGTGTGACAGAGTCTTTCAATGTGGAACTTTGAGGAACATGAACATTTTAAGACCCCAAATGAGGTACGTTCCTTGTAATGAGGTACACTTAAGAGGTATGCCAGGAAATCATGTGACTAAACACTTAAAGGTGCATGCCAAATAAGATATATAAAAAAACAATAAAACAGGTACCAAACAAAACGTGTTCTTATAGTTTGGCAGCCCTTATTTTTAAAACAAAATAGATATTTCTTCATTTAAATCTATAAATACCCCAGCATTTAATCTCCGTCGTCACAACAAATGTATTTAATTGTATTTTCCCAGTTTTCACCTTGTATTGGATAAAGAACTTGTTCTAATATGAAAAATATGAACTTCTTGAAACCAGTGTATTGTTGTGCATGTTTATTAAGGGCATAATTTGATTCTTTGATTTTACATTATAATTATGCTCATAAATCCTTTGTCTGACTGGATGTTCAGTCTTCTTCTTGTTTATGAAACTGAATACAGATAAGACAGCTGTAATGGCAGCAAATGGGGAAAATCAGAAGAAGATGAGAACTGTGACAGAAGGGAACATAGTGGAAAAGGTTAACAGTGTCAAGTATCTGGGAGACGTGGTTGAGGAGAAGGGAAGTCTAAAAGAGGCGGTCAAAGCAAGACTTCAGCCAACTGGTAGAGTGTTAGGGGTACTGTATGACAGAAGAATGCCAAAGACACTGAAAAGTAAGGTGTACAAACAGTGGTGCTATCAGTACTACTGTATGATACAGACAGCTGGGAAATAAAGGCTGAGCAGTTGAGGAAGCTAGAGGTGATGCACATGAAGTGCCTTAGATGGGTGGTAGGATGCACACTGGGGGACACATGAAGAAATGAGGACAGATATGCATGGATGTTAACTGTGTCTCTGCAGTTCTATGACATGATCACCATCTGGCGTTAATGTCCATTCATGTCTTTCATCATTATCTTTGTCTTTACTGTTACAGGATCGTTTCATAACTCCAGAGCAACAGCATATTATTGCTAATTAGGCAATGGGCAAACTGTACATCAATACCCTGATTGGAGAACAAGAGTTCTCCAGCCGGGTATTAATCTACAAGTAATGTCCGCTGAGAAGAACAAGTCCGCCACTTCATGGCTGCTTATCAAGCTGGCGTGGAGCTCAGACCGAAGAAACAGAAGGGCCGCCATTATTTTATGCTCGCTAAGCAGCAGTTTTGCTGTTTAGTGAGTGTAAAATAGAAAAAAAAAGAAAATGCAGCATGTGTGTGCGAGTGTATGCATGTATGTAAGTAAGAGAAAGAGAGAAAGAGCGATTGTGTGTGTTTCTACCTGCACGTGTGCTGAATGGGTGCATGAAGACAGAGACACTGTGTGTATGTATGTGTGTGTGTGTGTGTGTGTGTGTGTGTGTGTGTGTGTGTGTGTGTGTGTGTGTGTCAGAGAGAGAGAGAAGGCTGGAGAGAGTGAGATAGAAAGCGAGAGTGATGTGTGAGTGCATGCATGTATGTAAGCAGAGGAGACCACCTGAGTACAGATCGAGAGAGAGTGAGACTGAATGTGTGTATGCAAGCAGTTGGAGACTGAGAGACTGAGAAAGAGGGTGAGACAGATCTTGTGTGAGTGAATGTGTATGAAAGCAGAGGAGACTGTGTGTGTGTATATGTATTTGTGTGAAGGCAGAAGAGACTGTGTATGTGTGAAGGGAGAGAGAATGGGCTGTATGTAAAATTGTTGTGTTTCACTTATTTATTTTTTTCAAGGATTATATTATTTTTTTTTATAAATATTTGATGCAAAATGCTTCCTCCAACACCATTAACATATACCACAGCAAGTTTGAAACAGTAGGCCGAGGAATATTTTACATTAAAAATATATATAAAAAAATAATATAGACCTTAAAAAAATAAATAAGCAAGTAAAACACAACAATTTTACAGCGGGCCCATTGTCTAAGAGCAATAATGCCCTCCAGGGTGTGAATTGATGTGTAATTAATGCCCTTCCAGGTGTGTAGAGGCCCAACGCCGCACCCCTGGGCGGGCATTACTTACATATTAGCACACACCCTGTCAGGCATTATTGATTGCCTATTCTGACAGGCCTGAGACAATTTTGTAATCATGAAAACTTATTCTTGTTTTTCATCTGCCAAACATAAGGACATATGTACATATTCAATGAAAAGTGAACTTTTTATTTAGCTGTAAATCTTATAGAGGAGCAAGACATGGTTAAGCTGCAAGACAAAGGGAGCAGGAGAAAAAGATTGTGTTGTTTGTGATGGTCTCAAAAAGATCAATAAAGGTAAAAGAAATTCCAAAACAATATTAACCAAGTGTCATTGCCTTTGTCATAACTGTAACATGTTTTAGATTTTCAAGTATGAATACTTGTATTTCATGTACAATGTAGATAAAAAAATTAGAAATGCCTGTCACAATATGTGGCATCTGTGTTCCATGCTCCATATCCTATAGAGTGGAATTTCCCTACTACCTTTGTTTTGCAGAGAAAAGCAAATTGAAAATAACTTACAACTATATATTTTTCCACTTAGGTGCATGATTAGGACTTGTATTAACAAACACAAATTGATCCAGAATCAAAATACCTTGGCACAACACTGCTGAAGTGTTCTAGCAACCAGATGTACATGCATGTGAAAGATAAATATAACACAAAGCTGTCAGGATATTGACAATTAATAGGATTCCAGTATTTTTGGTAACCTCATACCAATAATTTACAATACATTGTCATACTCACAGTGACTAATGCTCCTTATGCTGCATTTCTTGATAATATAGCAAACTATAGATTATCTCTTTATCTCTTTCATTCTTAATAGTTTAACTCCCAGTTTCATATGCTCAGTCTCTTAAAAACTCATTGCATATGAATTATTTTTTTTTAATGTTTTCCTCTTTTCCGATTGTGCAATGCATACCAAATAACTGCAGTAAGGCTCACACAACTAAGTCATGCCAATGAGGAAGTATCTCTTATAGAACATACATGCCATTTTATAGTTTAATCATTTTATGAAGTAAAATTTTGGCAGTTGCTGATCCAAAACCTTTCCTTAAATTGTTCTGCTCATTTTCAAATATTGAACATGTTTAGCTTTGAAATTATTAGAAGACAGAGTTGTATTTTAACAGCTCTAGAGTCTGATTATCAGTAAATAGTGTTTACCTTTTAGTGCAGATGTTTACTTGCATCATTATATTATGTATTTCTTAAGGACTGTAGTTTTAGTCATCAGGAAGAAGCTGATTGTTGGATGTTGCTACATGATAATTATGATTTAGTGACATGACTGGTAAACCCAGATAGGACGGTTCTTTTGAAGATGTTGTGGACTCTAACTAATGTCTGGTATTTTTCTTAATAATGCTGGAAATCTAGTAAATTTGTAACAAAACAACATGATTAATAAAGTAGCACAAAACATTTGTTTTATGCTTTATTTTATACTTTCTTTTGATATACATAAATCTGCTAAGAATTTCAATTACTATTTCTGTATGAGTCAGGTGCAAGTTTTGGTATAATAAGAACATGAACTCTACTTGGTTAATACTGCCCTCCATGTTTAAATTAATTTATGCAAATTACATTCTATACTTACATTAATTTTTACTTTATTTACTCAGATGGGTTTACATTGAAGTATGCTTAATCTCTGTAACATCACTGGGATCAACCTATTACATAGGTTCATAGGTTCAATTCACCCCGGGGATCATGTCAGTTGCCCTGCTAGACAGGGATCCAGGGAAGTAAATAGTGTGGGAAGAAATAGCCAGGGAATTGTTATAGCTAGGCTTGTATAGGCCCTAGGGCCGATAGCCTAGTACCAGCCTATGAACCTATGAAAACACTCATAGGTTCATAGGATGATACTAGGCTATTGGCCCAGAGGCCCTTATAAGTCTTGCCAAGAATTTCACCCATGTTCCCGCAAAGTTAGCACCTATTTCTTCACTCTAACCTCTATCCCTGCATTAGGCTGAACAGAGGTACTCACCACATGCCATAGGCAGTGCAAGTTTCTTAGGCACTGCTGCATCAGAAGTATCGGTAGAGCTCTCTTTGCCTCTTTCCATCACTGGATGTAGTCACTGGCTGCCTTTTCCTGATATCATTTATATAAAAAATATATAGGGTTTAATGATGTCCATAAATGTGTCACCATGAGTTTTGTACTCCTGGGAATATCACCAGTGACAAAGAGGCCTGAGGTATGATCTCAGACTAAGCAGTCCAACTTCCAGAGACTTCAGTAGTCTAGTGGATATGAAATAAAATAGGATCCCAATGGTTGTGAAGATAAGCATTGCAGTGAGATGGGATTTCCTATTATCTTAGATCCTCTGTCAGCTGGGTGTTGATTTTTCATCTTGTTGAATCTATATATTGCTGTTGGCATGCCAACTTCCTCATATCAAAAGAATCCACACTGAAGTATTTATCGCAGACGATATCATCCTCACAAAACCTGATGCCCTGCAGTAACAGACTAATGATAATGTAGACAGGCTCAAGAAACATGACACTCTACCCATGAATCTGTACTAAAGTCACAGTAGTCTGATTGCCATCTGGTACCTGGAATAAAACAAGGATACAATTCAGCAGCTACAGCTGTTACTAAGCAATTAATGTTAGGATAATCTCTGCTTACTTCATTCTTACTTCATTTGAGGAAGGAGCTAAAAATACTCAGGCCCAGGTTATTTCACATTCTTGTAACTGGATTGTCACACCCATGACAACTACTCAGTGTATAGACAAAACACGGAGAATGATTTTTGCAACACGGAACAGCTGAAGTACCATGGACAGCCAGTATCAGGAACATCCAGAAAGAAATAAAGAAAGACTGTTGGTACATCCTAGGAGTTTTCAAATAAAGTAGCAGTGATGTTGCAGACATATGCAACACAAACTTAAAGGTGAATGGAGCTGAGAGAAGAGGGTGAAGGTTTTATATTATCTTGGAAAGAGAAGCCTGTTGATGTCAAATGCATCCCCATACTAACTTTGTCTTTAAAAAAAACAAGCTTGCCGTCCAAACTTCAGAGGTTTTATTAAGCAACAATGTTGTGTCACATCCGATCGGAAGCTCAGCAACAGGTAGGATATCATAGGTTCATAGATTAGTACTAAGCTAAGTGCCCTTGCGAGCCATTTTAAGCCTAGCCAATTATCCCTTGTGAGATTCAAACCCTGTACCTTGTGTTTGCAAGGCAAACACCTTAACCATTAGGCCACCCTCCCAACCAACTTTCCACAGAGCAGAGACCTTAGCATTTAATACTCATATCCAATCCTCACCAACGCTGTAAGGAAAGAAAAGAATGTTCTTGTTTTAATTTTTCCAAATGCTACTTTTTTAATATATTGTGGCAGAACTGGAACACACTCTTAAATCAGGGATGTAGTCAAAGTTCATGAATGCAGCTTTTGCAAGTCTTCGATGTTTGCTAACAGACTTTGGTTAGATTTAGATTTAATTCAGATCTTTGCAAGGACATCATCTGGAAGGCAGAAATAGAAACTTCAAAATCCAGTGGAATTCTAATGATGAAATAATGTCTGTAGTTATCTTTCATCATTATCTTTAAATTATGGAGCATCCAGTCAGTGAACTGACTCTTGGTGGAGGGTGCATTGTTTATCATTACATCTCTCCTCAGTCCTTGCCACTTTACCTGAAGTGAAACTTTGCTGTGCATGAATTCCACTTAAAGTTACATATTAGCATCTCAAAATCTTTAGCTAGAAGCTACACATATTTCAAAATAAATGCTAAGACTGCTAACCAAATACCTCCCAACCTGAAGACATTGAAAATAGGAGCAAAGGTCACTGAAAAGTAGGAACATTCAGCTAAAATCTGAACATCTCATTAGCATAAAGTTTGGACACCAAATAGCACATGACACTTCCCGTGTCCAATAAGAATTTGAGATACTATTCAGAAACACACATTTAAAAACAGAATAATAAAAATGATGGAAAAATATCAACATGTTATCATACAGATGGTCTAGAATGTGTGCAGTTTAATGAACCATGTAGAAAAATTCTACCACAGAAGGTCTTATTTTTGCTTCAGAGAAAGAGAGATGTAAGATATGTGACTTCTTTCATTTCATTATTGTTGCCACTAGTATGTTAGTCATATAGTGTGGTTTTCTGTGTGGTAGACAGGTTCAAAAATCACATGTGATGAGGGGGATTCAGAAAATTATGCGAAGGGGTAAATCAAGCCTGAAAACAGGGACATACATCCAAAAATAGGGACATCCTATACACAGATAAATCAGGCCGAAACATTGAAAAATTCCTCCAAATTAGGGAGAGTTGAGAAATCTGACTAACCATTAGAGGAATTCAAAGGCAGTGAGATTTAATAGCTTTCCATAGAGGAATGTATCAATTAATCTGGGAAACGGAAAGCTGTGATTACCTGTGAGGCCTTGTTTACAGTGCCATACAAGGGAAGATTTAAATGTAACAGTTGTTTACGGAAATTTTCCCCAGAAATGCAGCTCTACAGAAAAAAATAAATGAATAAAATTAGGTAAATCAAAATTATTGTTGTATTTTTCTCAAACAAGTTAAGAATAAAAAAAATGTATTTATGATTTATTATTTGCCTATGAGGTATATATAGCCCACCATGTTGTTTGCAAAAGTGAACCATGAGTTCTGAATTGATTAGCAGGTCTGCCAGTGGTCATGGTGATCAAACTCAGGTCAGCTGGATGTAGCAAACTTCCACAACGATAGTCACTTCTGTCTCTGAGTGTGTACTACCTGTGCTATATTGTTTAGACAAGGTAATCATGACTGTGTCAGCTTTGTCAATGGAATGGAAACAGATCTCAAGAGAGCATAAAAAAAGAAATATTTATAAAAAGTCTGTTAGCAATGTAACTATCAAAACGGTGATGGCTGTAATCCCACCACTGTGCCACACACCTTCTGAGCCTTAATAAATAGACTGGTTGTACTTCTTCACTCCCTGACATTTTCAGAAATCAATGACTGCCACATTGTCTCTGAACAGTGCTAGACTAGTAAAATAAATATTAGCATTGTACCCTGCCCCCATTCACTTTGTTTAAAATGACAGGAGAGTAAAGTTAGCCACCCCTGCCATCATTTTGATTTTAACCTGTGCTTGCCTGCTTGCAACATTACACAGGGGTTATAATGATGACCTAGATGGCTACATCCAGTATTCTTTACTTTGTAAAACTCTGCTAATGTTCTGTGTAACCCAATGAATGGCAAGTAACTGTCTTGTACTCCTGGGCACATCTGGAAATGTGCATCAACTCATGTCCATCCTTGACAAAAAAAATGCAAAATAACATATTACCAAATCATGTGCTGGCAGCTGTTTACACTTGCTGCATATTCATAGCTCACTGTTATTTTTTCTGTCCGATTTTCTCCTGTTTCCAGATTATATGTTTGTGTAGCTTTACACTCTAAGAGAGACTATTTAGTTTCTTTTGCATTAGAGTGATCATATAAACCAGTATTCTTCAACAGTCCTTTCCTTATGCTTTGGAACAGTCAGTGGATGTGATATCAGACAAGTGCAACAAAACATTCAGTTCTCTGATGGAGGGCAGTGTAACACTATACAAATGCACAGTTGCTATGGTTAACAGCAGTAAGAACAAAGAACTATTGACACAGTAGCTCTTTTAATAGACTTATCACATGCACACTAAAACATTTTTCTTTGATAGATGGCTATGATTTGCAGCATTCCATGACTTCTTGGATGGGGGATGGGTAATAAAGCAATCATCAAGATAAAACAACGTTCTATAAAATACTACAGTCTCCATTTCTGACCCATTTTCTTTTGCCTTGGAAAATAACCTGTCTGAGTCTGATGTATTTGTCTGACTATAAAATAATGTCAGGTTTACAAAATTCAATAGGTTTGCAACCACAAGCATTTTAAAATACATTCTGCTGGATTCAAGCACTTATATTTTATATCACATACTAAGTTTTAAATTGCACTTTTATTACTATAGTGATACTTTCAAGGAAGGTTGATGTTGTATTCTAGCATGTCAAGCTATAATAATCAAAAACAGCCCACAACTCAGGACCTCACATATAGAGGTTGAGAAGCCTTCTTAAATAAGCACACACATAGGGGTCCCTATTATTTCATCGAAAGATAACATCATTGAACAACATTTTGAATGGCATTTTATCAAACATGCCGTTTGTTGAACCATTCTGTCTGAGATTGCATTATGGCAGGGATCAGGAAATTTGCCATTTCCCCACTGTAGTGAGATCTTGGAGTTGGTATGTATAATTAGTGGGGGTGCAGGTGTGCAGCTCCCACATGAGAGGCAGTTCAATGAATGGAATTTCTGAGGAAATGTTCAACAATGTGATCCTTTGATGATATAATATAGACCCCATGCATAGTTCTTTCACCTACATAAGATCAGTAACCCTCAGACAAACCATCTGGCTGGGCCCTCCCCTCCTTAACTGTGTTAAGGACAAAAAAAAGGTCTTCAGCCTTTCAGATTTTTCTATACCAAGCACATAGTTATTTTCTGCTTATTCGTTATTTTTTTCCATTTATTTCAGTTTTTTTTTAATCTGGAGTTCCATTCTAAGGGTTTATTTTTGAAATTCCATTATACTTATGCTGGGTGGAGACAGAGTTCTCTATAAATTGGTTTAGATGGGTATAGAAGTCAGAGGTACGTGTACTGATCTTAGTTATATTGGCTGTGCAGTAAGCTATGAATATGCAGTAGCTATTAGGCAGGATGATATCAGTTCTGATGAAGAAGATGACAGTTTGATGGTCAAGTTTTGATGAAGGCTGGAATGATATTAGTAGGGGATGGGGACAGTCAATTTTGAAAGGATGGAATATTTGATCTAAGAAGTCGGTGTTTAAAATGAGGAACTGCTAGGCATATTTATTATTTGTTATATAAAATTCCTAGTTAATGTATGAGTAGTTGATGTCACCCAGAATTAGCATTTTGGAGCTAATTGATATATAATTCAACTTATTTAGTTATTATGGTCATCAGGAAACATGAAAGAGAATCTGTAGTTAGAAGTAATATGGTAGTTGGCTTTATTTAGTGTGATTAAGATTCACAGGAGTTCCAAATTGGTGTTATGAGGGATCTGGCATGAAATAATGGTGGAGAACTGGAGAAGATAAATACAGATACTCACCTGCCACACACAGACTAATAGGCTCAGTACCCTGGTAGGGAATGAGTGACATCAGTGCAGGGAAACAACGTTTCAGAAACTACAGATAAATGCATGTGTCCGAGTGACAGGAAGGCCACATCATCAGACATGATTTTTTTTTTTTTTTTTTTGTTTTTTCTTCTGACTCCTACCTTTGAGCAATTTCACCTTAATATAAGACAGATTTTGATTTGCTAGTTTGGATTGTCCAAAAGGTAGAACCTGCCTAAAAAGGCATTATAAGGCAGAAATTGCCTTAGTGACCATCAGAAATCCTTAGAAGAGAAATGCAGGTCACCTCTGGCAAAACAGTCTGGCCTATCAATCACTCAACCAATGCTGACGCACAAAGTATTTGTCTGGAATGACAAAAATGTTAGTTAAGTGGAGAAATCTGTTATTTTGTTTTGGAGTTGAGCATCTTTCTCAGAGATGGCAAGATACTGCTCAAGAGATGTGACTTTCCTGCCTTAGACTCATGCAGTCCCTATCTCTCTGCACTTCCCATAGGACGAAGTGTCTAAGGTCATTCACTCCAATGTGGACAACTATGAGGTTATACTTAAATCTGGGGTGGAGTGATGCAAGGGATCTGGTCATATCATGAATCCTGGCAGCAGACCAACTGGCGGTGACCCTATCTTTGTTCAGCCTGGTGAGTGAACCATCACTGTATATAGACTGCACAGCGGTGCAGTAGTTTGCATTGCCACCTAACAGCAAGAGGTTCTCTGGTTCAATTCTCAGCTGTGGAGCTTTCTGTGCAGAGTCTGCATGTCCTCCCTGGATTTCCTCTGGATGCTTTGTTTTCCTCCCATGTTACAAAAACATGTGTCTGGAGCGTTTCTCCCTGAGCCTTCACTGAAACTTGGCTCATTCCAAGTCGGACTTTCCTGGAAAACAAATGTTAAATGACCAAGGAGTCACCTTTTACTATGGCATTGTCATTTGTAGTCATAAGCTCTGGTTACCTTATGGATATGAGCTTGGAGCCAAAGCAATTCCTCTTTGGTGTGAGTGAAAGTACAGGTGAACACAGTGTGGATACTCATGTAGCCGAGGTTTGTTTATACGGTGTTTAGGAGTCTTGGGTCATTAGGTCAAGTTCTTTACAACCTCAGCATACATGCATCTAGTGTTAGGTCTCTGCAATGTAATATTAAGCTGCTGACTGACACATGGGGTATGTGAGCACCATGCCCTTAAATGTAGTAAGAATTTGTACCTCTCAAATGTTGCATCAGTGGGCAGGGTAACAATAAAAAAATATCAATAAGCATGAGAAAACATTACTGCTGCGTAGGCCTCAACTAATTATCTGCCATCTTGCTGCATACAGGTAGTACCAAAGATGTCATAATAATACTAACTGAAATTTAGAAGCAAGCTTAGGCTGCTAGAAGAAAGGTCAGCATGCTTCTTTGTAATTCTGCTGTTTGACTCAAGGTGATACCTTGAGTATTTAAATGTTGACTTCTACCTAATAACAATTTGGCACAGTTATCACTGCTTTGGGAGCTATTTGTAATTATCAGTATAATGGCCACAGTTCCTAGTCACATATACTCTTCCCTTAGTTTATCAGTTATGTGAATATTAATCTAGAAAACATAAAACATGTACAGTGGGAACTCAGTGAAGCCCTGCTGCTTACGATTAAAAAGGCAGATGTTATGCTTATATAATTTGACTAAGGCTCATGCATTTGGATGACGATGAAACTCCTTCCAACAGCTAATGCAGGGAAGCCATCTTGAACATTTAAGCTCAGGTGCCCAGGTAGTTATTGGGAGGATATGGAATAGAACCTTAACAGTTGACTTCACTGCCTTTAGTGATAAAATAGTAACCATGTACCAAGAGTATGTATGTGGCTGTCTGAGGAATGATAGCATGCAATGTAGCAACTTAAAAATAATAAGCAGACAGGGACTGACACATTTTCCCAAATTCTTAATGTAAGGCAGATGAAAGTTATTAAACATCAAGGACAATCACAAGGCCTTCTTTGCATACCTCCAGAATCTCAAAGGTAACTCCCAAATCTGCTCTGAATTGGTGGTCAAGAATACCACATACAAAAACGCTATAGATATAGCCAACCTGCTGGTAGACATGTTCAGTGAAAACTTCACCCCCTGCCCCCAATCAGTAAACCAGGACATCCCCAGATTCTGCCCTCCTCCCCTCATCACCAGGGAGCAGGTTATTAATGCCCTCTCAAAGGCAAAAAATACAGTCTTCATGGGACCCGACATCATCCCTGGCTGTGTCCTACATGAACTTAGGCAAGAGCTCTCAGCACCACTAGGCATCCTATTAAACCAAAGCCTGTGCACCAGCTTTGTCCCAGCATAATGGAGGACAGCCACTGTCATCCATCTGTACAAAGGTGGAGCATCCACTCAGCCAGGCAATTATAGGACCATCAGCCTAACTAGCCTGATCTGCAAGGCCGTGGAATGCATTATCATGGACCTTATAAACAAGGACATTCAGAACCTCCAGACGCTTCATCACACACAGTTTGGTTTTGTCAAAGGGAGATCATGCCTGTTAAACTTGGTTGCCTTCTTCGAAACAGTAACCATAGCCATGGATGAGGGCAGGATAGTGCACACTACCTACCTTGACCTAGCCAAAGCCTTTGGCACTATTCCCCACTTGGGCATAATAGATAAACTCTCCCAGATAGGCATCAACCCATCTGTTAACAGATGGGTAGCTAACTGGCTCACTGATAGAAGCAGCTCAGTCAAAAATAGGGGAAGCCACCTCTAGTAGTAGACCTGTAACAAGAGGCATACCCCAAGGATTGGTCTTGGGGCCTCTACTGTTTGGGATATACTTTTCTGAGGTGCAAGCCAAAACCAGTGGTCTGTGGTTGACCAAGTTTGCAGATGACTGCAAGCTGGGTACTGTCATAAATTCCCCTAGTGATGTGAACATCCTCCAAGATGGCCTTAACCAAACTAATGACTGGTGTCAGAAGTATGGCCTCAAACTGAATGCCAATAAATGCATCATTACCACCTTTGGTGAAAATGGTGTTCCACTAATTATCATGTCAATTACAAAGTGCTAAGCATACGATCAGTCATGAGGGACTTAGGCACTCAGGTTGACAGCAACCTGACTTTTGACCACCATGTTGCCTCTGTTGTACGGAAGACTTTCTACATGGCTCATCTCATTAGTAAGGGTATTTCATCCAGGAACAAGGATGTCATAACATCCCTGTACTCCTCCCTTACCAGCCCCATTATCGAGTACAATGCCCCCTTCGGCATGTACCTTGCCAAGCACATGCAGCAGTTGGAGATACCACATAGGTTCCTGACCAGGAAAATCCAGGGTCTCAAACACCTATCCTATACAGATAGGCTAAAAGCCCTGTCCTTCTACTCAGTCTTGTATGGACTGCTCAGAGGACTCAGCCTTGATGGAGTTGCTGCATATCCGTAAGTCAAACTCCACTAGTGCAACCCACAAGCAAGATCTCAACCTGGTCTGTGACGTTAATAGAACTTGTTAGCAGGATAGATTTGTGTCCCAGTGACTCCCCTATCTGTGGAATAGACTTCCTCTCCATGTCAAGCAGAGTACCTAACTAGCCCTCTTTAAGAGGAACCTTGATGACTGGATGGGAATCAGAAAATATACCACTGGGATCCCACCTGTGTCCCTGGTGGACAGGGAAAACAGGTGCTGACTTTGTGGGAACATGAGTGAAATTCTTGGCTAGGCTTATAAGGGCCTCTGGGCCAATAGTCTAGTGTCATCCTGATAACCTATGAACCTATGGCCATCCTATCATTGTGCCAGTAATATTAACATTTGACATAATCTCTTTATTTTTCTTTAAAGAGGTGGCAGAAAACACTGCAGTGTGAGCAATTCTGATATTTTTACCACACTTCAGAAACAGTTACTCCTCAGTTATATTATCTGTAAACATACATTGATTCTAAATCTTAGAAGTTGTACAGCAATGTTATTTTCCTTTAAAAATGTTCTTGTACTTTTTAAAATAGACAGGTAATAGATTAACTCAAACTTTACATTCCTTTTTGTGAAACCAGAGGAGTTAACAGTTTCTGACCTATGCTGTGTAAGTAGTCCAGATTTTTTTTTTTGTAGTTTTCATACTTACATTGTTTTTCTTCATGTTTTATTGATGTGTTACAGAAAATGTGATGCATGAAAACCCATAACCAGACTGTGCTCAGTCATGCATAGGCTGTCAACACTGCTTCAGACATCGGCAAACCAAGTACAGGCTACAGTTAGCAAAGGTGGAGGAGGGAACACAGGTATGCAATGTCTTTTGCGAGATATGTGTGATTGCTGTAGAAACTGAAAATAATATTATGCAGTGTAGGTTTGAGATAGAAGCAGACTACTGTAAAACTGTCACTCTGTGTGCTCTGTGTGTGCTTGTATATGTGTGTGTGTGTGTGTGTGTGTGTGTGTGTGTGTGTGTGTGTGTGTATATATATATATATATATATATATATATATATGTATACATATATACACACTATATATATATATATATATATATATATATATATATATATATATATGTATGTGTGTGTGTGTGTATGTATGCATATATATATATATATAAATATACACACTATATATACATATGTATATATATATATATATATATATATCTATATATAGAGAGAGAGAGAGAGAGAGAGGGTTTCATAGGTAGGTACTAGGCTATCGGCCCTAGGGCCTATACAAGCTTAGCCAAAAAGGTACCCTGTCTTTCGCCACCCAAGAAAATTATTTTCCTGTGCCCCTGTCGAGCAGAGCCACAGAGGTGATCCCCAGGGGGAATTTCCTATTTCCCATCCAATCATCAATATTTTTCTTGAAGAGTGCTAATGAGGAGCTTTGTTTGATATAGATAGGTAGTTTGTTCCAGAGTATGGGAAGTCTCTGGGACAGGAATCTATCCCTCCAGCATGTTCTGTTTATTGTGGTGACAAGGTTTAGGTCCCTAGAGCATGTAACTCAGAGGGATTGGGATTTCTTTAAGTGGAGCATGTCTAACAGCTCTGGGTTTGACATAGCTTTGTATGTTAGGCAGAGATCGCCTCTGAGTAGGCGATATGTGACAGGGTAAAGCTGGTGTTTTCTGAGATGGTCTGCGTAGGGCATCTGATTGGGGACGGTAATCCTTTTTGTGAGGTATTTGTGCGGCCTTTCCAGTTGTTGTAGATGTCTTGTGAGGTACATACCAAAAGGGGGGTTGTACTCTATAATGGGGTCTAATGAGTGACGAGTAGAGGGGAACAATGACCTCTTTTTTCTGGATGAGAAACCTTTTGTGATGAGGTGTGCCATGTAGAAGGATTTCCTGACTACTGTGGTGATGTGATTATCAAAGGAGAGACTACTGTCCACCCGTGTCCCAAGGTCTCTTATCACACTTTCAATGTTAAGTAGACTACCACCTATGTGGTAGTTCATGGGTACAGAGTTTTTACCAAAGGGGATGACAATTCACTTTTTGGCACTGAGCTTGAGGCTATGGCTTTGACACCAGGCATCTGTCTCAGTGAAGCCCTTTTGTAGGATATCTACATCGTCTGAGTTTCAATTATGGCTCCTAGTTTGCAGTCATCTGTGAACTTCATTAGCCAAAGACCTTCTGTGTTAGCCTGTACTTCAGAAAAGTAGATACTAAACAGGAGAGGAACCAGGACTGAACCCTGTGGTACTCCACTTGTCACTGGTCTGAAGTTGGACTTTCTACTTTCACAGTGTGGGTTCTGTCAGTGAGCCAGTTGGCAAACCATCTTGTGACATAGGGATTTATACCTAGTTTAGTGAGTTTATCTATAATTGCAGAGTGGGGGATGGTGTTACCAGCCTTAGCAAGATCTAGATAGGCTGTGTGAACCACCTTACCCTCATCTATGGCTTTGTTGACTGCTTCAAAGAAGTCAATCAGGTTTAGGAGACATGATCTGCCTTTTACAAACCTGAAATGGGTGGGGTCCAGAGTTTGGAGATTACCAATGTCTTTGTTTATAAGTTCCATGATGATACGTTCAATGGCCTTGTAGACCAGGCTCATTAGGCTAATAGGGCGGTAGTTCCTGGGGTCCGTGTTGGCTCCCCCTTTGTGGAGTGGGATAACCATTGCTGTGCACCATTCAGCGGGCACAAAGCCTGAGGTGAGACTATGATTGACATGGTGCTTAGGTGGGGTGCCAGTTCATTCTGTAGTTCACCTCACAAAGAGGATTACTGGCCTCAAACAAATGCCCTACACTGACCACCTCAAAAAACTCCAGCTTTACTCCATAGCATATCGCCTACTCCGAGGTGATCTCTGCCTAACATATAAAGCTATGTCAAACCCAAAGCTATTGGACATACTACACCTAAAGAAATCCCAATCCCTCCAAGCTACACACTCTAGGGACCTAAACCTTGTCACCACAATAAACAGGACATGCTGGATGGTTAGATTCCTATCCCAGAGACATCTCATACTCTGGCTACCCATCTATGTCAAGCAAAGTTCTTTATTAGCACTCTTCAAGAAAAATCTTGATGAGTGGATGGGAAATAGGAAATACACCCCGGGGATCACTTCTGTGTCTCTGCTCAACAGTGGCACAGAAAAATAACTTTCTTGGGTGGCGTAAGCCAGGGAACCTTGTTGGCTAGGCTTACGTAGGCCCATGGGCCGATAGTCTGATACCTACCTATGAACCTATGTAGAACGCAGACTGGGATGTTATCAGGTCCCATGGATGCTGTGTTCTTGGCTTTGGAGAGTGTGTTTTTTACCTGTGCAGCTGTGATTACAGGAACTTTGCATTCTTCCGGTATAGAGATGGGCTGTTTAGGGGGTGGGCGGGGTTAAAGTTAGCACTGAACCTGTCTGCCAGGATATTGGCAATATCAGTTGGTTCTGTATATTTAGCGTCATTGTGCTGTAACTCAGAGCAGATCTGAGTGTTGCCATTGAGATTCTTGACATAGCTATAGAATGCTTTGTGGTTGTCTTTCGAATCAGTGGGGATTTTGTTATTGTAACTAGCTTTGGCGGATTTTATGAGGGATCTCAGCTTCTTACTGAGGCTGACCAGGGAGTTTTTCCATTCATGGGATTTTACTCTTTTTTTGCAACAGTTTCATTTTTCTGTTGTAGAGTTTGTTTATGGCAAGAGACCACCAGATTGGCTTCCTTTTTTTGGAGGATAGCATCTTGGCTCTGTTAGCGATAGCACGATCCATGCACTCGTCTAAGTGCTTATAAAGTGTATTTGTATAGGATTCAGCAGTCATACCTCTATTGTCCATCTGCATGGGTGTTGTGACTTTTGCCACTTCTGTCTTAAGAAGCATGAAGTTGGGTTTGGAGAAATTTTTTACAGTGGTTTCCCTAATGGGGGTGTGGGTGGAATATAGATGTCTAGGCTTTATACAAATGTCAAGACTGCACAATACCAGAGAATGGTGGAAAAATTCCCCTATCTCCCAGGCATTTTGTTTGTAATGTACTCTCCTCAGTGTTGATGTTGATGCAGTCTCTCTCCTTACCCTTTTTGTCAGATTGGGTTGCTTCTGTCCTTATTTCTGTATGTGCTACAGAGTGACCCTGGGTCATGTGTAAAAAAGGTCTCAGGACCAGTTCACTTAGCTAGCAAAAATATATATTGTTAAATGATAATAAATGGCAGATGTAGTTGGAATGCACATCTATAAGTGTAGTTCTTCTCTTCTCATTAGTCTTTTTTTGCAAGCTCATCTCCAGATAGTTTGCCATGGTCACATCATGGTCAGTATTCTGTGTTGTGGCTGCAGCAGCCTTGGTTCAATTCTGAGTCATAGTAGAGAGTAAAGGAATGGTTGGTTCACTTTTGGTGGTTAGGGTTGGCATAATGGTAAGGTGTCTACCTCACAGACACATGGTACAGGGTTTGATCCTTAACATTAAATGGAAATTGGCTAGGCTTAAAACGGGCAGTTAAGGTAGTGCTTACCTGTGACCTTATGTATCACATATGTGAGAGAGATATAATGCTGCATAACCAGGTTTAGTTTTTGCTGCTTCAGTTGCTTAGTCATCGCTCAGCAGTACTGGTTATCTGTAGCATTTAAGTTTGATTCCTGCTTGAAGCACTGTGCTGCAGGACTGTGACAATCGCCTTTGACTCAAAAAACTAGTAACTTAGAGAGTATTTTATTTGCGTTCTGGCTCAGTGAGCATGTTGCTACATCTCCCTTATACATAAATTCATAATAATAGCCTTAACTATAGGTTCAGCCCCACTGTATTATTAGATATTATTGTCAGTTGCCATTGAAAAGCTGCAGGTTTACAACAGGGCTACATTATTACCCACATCTGGAGTCTACATTTATGGGAATAAAAATGTATTCCTGACATTATTATGGTAAAATTCTTGCTCCATGAATATTTTATTTATCAGAATTACTTTTATTTACAGTCCCCTTATATATTTGCTATGACAAAACCTCATTTAATGTAAAGAAATTTGAGCAGAGTCCCAGTGCTTAAAAAACCTTCATGAAAAACAGAATCTGAGCAGAAAATAAGATGCAAGGACTGAATGGAAGAATAATGGGCATCTGTAACAAAGATGATGAGTGGCCTGGGAAAAGTGTAAACTCACATATGGAAAACTGCAAGGGGACCTATTAATAATCCAGAAAATTAATAAAAGATATATCTGTGCATAGATTTAGTCATGGAACATAGCATCAGAAGTGCCATGCTAAGAAATCTTAGGGACCATAAGATGCCTAGGCATATATACTTTAAGTAGAGAAATTTAAAAAGTCTTGCCATCCTTGTCATGCACTTAATACTGTTTATCTCCCAAATTAAATGGGACTAAATGATAAGCCTGGTATATTTCAAGTTCAACTTCAAACATTTTATTGTCATTGTATAGCACAATTACTTTTATGACAACCCCAAGGTGCATCTAAATAACAATTTAAATAAAATGTTTGTCTTTTTGGCTTTTCCCGGTTAGGGGTCGCCACAGTGGAACTCCGGTCCGCTAATGATTGGCAGTCGATTTTTTATGGTGCCAAGTTGCCAGCCCGACGCCTAACCTTCAGCAAAGGCACGCCCATTCACGCATGTCTTTCAGAGGCCAAAATAATCATACTAAAACATCACATTTTAAAAATACCGCAAACAGTATTAAATGATCAAATGATCAGAACACATTATTATTACCCAATGTGCAACAGCATAATTTATTATTACACCTATCAATATGTAGTATAATGTATGTTATATATTGCATTATATTGGTATATAGGACATTACTAACATAACTTACTACACATATTCATTAAAAAAATTATCTCAAACCAAGGAGATTCAGAGTTCAAAAAATTTATGGCACATGGAAAAAAATATTTTTTAACCTGTTTGTACTTACACACATTTATCTAGAGTGCCTGCCTGATGGAAGGAGCTCAAACAAAGCATTGCCAGGATAAGTACTGTCCTTAATAATGTTTTTTAGCCCTTCTCACACAGGAAGTCTTATAGAAATATTCAAGTGATGGCAGTTCAATGCCAGTAATAACCTCTGATGTCTTTATGACCCACTGCAAAGCTTTTTTGGCACCCTTTGTAGAGCTATTATATCCAGGTGTCATACAAACAATCAAGATGCTCTCTATAGTACATCTATAGAAACTGACCAGCAGCTTCTGGGGTAAGTTAACTCTCCTTAACTTCCTCAAAAAATAGAGGCGTTGTTATTCTTTACTTATTACATCTCAAATATTATCATCCCAGGACAAATCCTCTATGATGGTGACTCCCAACAACCTAAAGCTGGAATCTCTGTCCCCAACCTCTGCATTAATCATTATTGGACTGTGATTGATCTTTTTCCTTGTCCTGAAATCCAAAATAACTTTGTTGGGCTTTTTTGGTATTTAAGACCAAGTTGTTAATGTTACACCATGCTGTTAGGTTTTGAAACTCTTCTCTATATGCAGCTTCATCAGTATTTGATATAAGCCCAATGACAGTCGTATCATCTGCAAATTTAACAATAATGTTTGATTCATGGATGGGTTGGCAATTATGAGTGAAAAGTGCATAGAGGAGGGGCTTAATACACAGCCCTGTGGCACACCAATATTCAAGGTAATGATGGAAGTCGTGTGGTTGTCCAATCTGACAGACTGGGGTCGATTAATAAGAAAGTCCAATAATCAATTGCATATGAAGGGAGCTAAGTCCTAGTGCATAAATTCTGCTGATCAGGTGGCTTGGTACAATGGTATTAAATGCCAAGCTATAATCAACAAAGAGCATCCTAAAATACATGAGGCTTTTCCTTGTGAGAAAGGGTAGTATGAAGCCACACAAATAGCATCCTCAGTCGATCTGCTTGTCCGATAGGCCAATTGGTGTTGATCCAGGTCAGCTGTAATGGAGGCTTTGATATCGTTCGAAACACTTTGGAATAACAGGATTGAGAGCTACAGGTCATTAAAATGAGTTATCCTAGGTTTTTGTGAACAGGCACAATGGTTGTAGACATCAGGCATGTGGGAACTACACATAAGGAAAGAAAGAGGTTAAATATATGCGTAATTACCTGCACTAGTTCATCATCACAGTCCTGGAGCACAAGTACTTGCACGTTGTCAGGACGTGCTGAGCTCCTTATGTTGATCTTGCTGAGCACCTGCTGCACCTCATGTGTATGCAAGGCCAGAGGTTATAAGTGCAAGGCCAGAGGTTATAAGTGCAAGGCCAGAGGTTATAAGTGCAAGGCCAGAGGTTATAAGTCTCCACTCAGCTTAAAGGCTGATTATTATCCTTGTCGGACTGTGCAAAGAAACTATTTACGTTCCTCTGCTAATTTGGCATTGTTTTTAGCTGACATACATTGAATATCATTCTTCCTTTTGTAGTCTGTGATTAATCGGATGCCTTGCCACATCCACTGTGAGTTTGAATTACTATCAATGTCCTCCTCAATCCATTGTTTATACTTAAGTTTTGCAGACCTGATGCCTCTCTTAAGATTACCTCTGGTAGCATCCCCTAATTTAAAGGCTATACCCCTGAGATCTGTTGGATAGCTAGTCTGCAATCCAGCAAACATTGTAGAGTTTTTGCATTATGTTTGTCTAATGTTTTCAATAGTTTCACCACAGGAAATAGTATGAAATACCTTGGCCACGTCAAGATAAGCAGTGTTCACAGAGTGACCAATGTTCACAGCCTCTGTAACTTTTTCCTTTTACTAGGTTCAGGAAGCAAGACATGCCCTTCAAAAAATCACACTGAGTAGGGTCTAGATCAGTTAAGTTATTATGTCCACATAAATGAACATTGCTACAATATTTTCCATAGCTTTGCATACAAGAATAGTGAGGCTGATGGGCCTGTAATTACCTGGGTCTGTAGAGGGGGCCACCCTTGTGTGAGGGAGTTACAGTGGCTGATCTCCAAGCTTCAGGTACAGACCTCGTAGACGGGCTGAGGTTGAACAGCTTAAGCAGAGGCTTGGATACTGTATGCTTGGCACTCTTTTTTTCTCATGGAAGTATTATTTTTATCCTTTGACATGTATTGTAAGACTTGTTCCAAGGTGATTTAAGGGAAAAATACATTTTCAGAGATACGGGGGCAACAATGTGAGTAAGTCAGTGCAAAGATAGCACTTCATTTTTCTGCTAAATTATTAGTTATATCCTTCGAATAAGAGTGTATGATATTATTACTGATGGGCTCAGTGCATTGTTAGACATAATTCCTTAATTTTCTGACACAGATGAAAAAAGATCTATAGTTTCTTTTAGTATCTGTGGCAACCTTAAGTTTGCACTCTACTTTACATTTTGTAATAGTGTTTATAAGTTTCTTGATGGTATGTTTCAATGGTCTCTAGGCAGGGGGATGGTAGCATGATTGCTTAAGAGGGAAAGATGTGGTTTTGGAGGTTCCAATACACAGAACAAATGGAAAGAAACACTGACCTGAAAGCAGATTGGTGCAGAAGTGGAACAATGGACAGGTAAAGTTAAAGAAATTAGAAACTGTGGAAAGTTGATGGACATATAAGATTCTGGCTAATTGTCTATTTCCTGTAAAGTTGTTCTCTGTCTATTTCTGTGGGTACGTTTCTATTGATGTCTCAGTATGGTATGTAGGATATTGCTATCAGGAAAGCCTTATTTTTTATTTTGCTGTATTTATTTGCTTGTGTATGATCCTGGATAACTTAATGGGTGTTAGATATGTTATGGTCTGTAGATCAGAGTGTAGCGTGTGTGCGCTATGTCTTTAAGAAGCATGTGAGGCTGTGCGTGCATGTATAAATTCCAGACACATGCAATCCCTAGTGC
Organism: Protopterus annectens; assembly: GCF_019279795.1. Lineage (NCBI taxonomy): Eukaryota > Metazoa > Chordata > Ceratodontiformes > Protopteridae > Protopterus > Protopterus annectens. Next base: position 699,457,224 of record NC_056748.1, read on the forward strand.
CATTTTGAAGAAGCAGCCAGTGTGTAAGCATGTATGATCACAATAGTTAGTTTGTATATGTTACTTAGTCATAGTCAAATAAGTTTTACAGTAATGTGTTTGTATAGAATAAAACTACTTAAACAGAACCCACGAAGACTTGTTTATTTGTGTACCAACATGTAAGCAACATGTCTTTTGCCTCATGCTAGGGCCACTTACACAATGATGTCCACACTCTAGAATGGTCAAAACCAAAGGTTGGAGCAAGGATAGCATGCACGTCTGCAGGTGTTACTTAAAGACCATTTTATGTGACAGAGCATCCTTTCTCTTGAAGGTGGCAAAAGGTACCCAGTCAGTGTCCTGTAAAAGGCTTAATGTGGCTAGATGAGATGAACATGTCCTGCTATGTGTGATTGTCACAGTGTTTTATGATTAAGTCCATATGGGAGGAATTACCTCATTGCCAGTTTATCACAGCTAAGTCAAATCTGTTGCTTTCTGGTTATCAAGACCTATACTGTCTTCTTGAGGTTAATGGTTATCCATCAAAGTTGTTAGGTGTAGCAGGCATTCAAGATACATAAAAAGTGATCCAGATTTAAGATTGTTTAGTTTGTATATTCTCTGCCTTTTCCTCCTTGTCCCGGAGGCTGATCTGGTATGCTGCAACGTTTAGACTTGCAGAGAGAGAAAGAGAGCGAGAGACAAATAGAGATTTTTAATGTTTTTGAAGGCAAACTTTTTTTTCAATGAAATAAACTCAATATGTCTGAAAAGTTCCTGTTATCGTCCTACATATGGGTAATCTAATTAGCAGAAATCTAAATGTGCTTGCCCTGCATATGGAAAAAATAAGAAAATAAAAGAAGTGCTCCTTCTCAAGGAAGTTCTCCCCCCATCCAATTGTTAGATATGGTCTTCACACGCTTAAACGGTCATATTTTTCTTAATCTTGACCCGACTATGAAGAATGATCCCTGGCTTAGATATAAAGTGATTTGGGGGTATACGCAGAATAAAGGGAATTCAAATGTGAGCTGCCTCAAAAGTTTGATAGAGTTGTCATATTCTTGCTATTTTCTCTGCAAGGAGTACATGTTGCTGAGATAATGACATTGCTTTTCTTTGAAAGAAGCAGTGTAATTGCTTTCTTCTTCACAGCTCTTGAAAGAGAAATGTGACAAATATTGATTTTTAATTCGATTCAGTCGTTACCTATTATAAACACTGTGAAACTGAGGAGGCATAAATGATGCAAGCAGACGTCAAAAGGACTTAGCAAGGGCTGTGCTAGGGAATACAATGAAATGTGACACTCAGCATTGAGAAATAAACTGAATGTATATAGTGCAAATTCTAGTTGCAACAAATACCCAGTGGCAGACCGGGGCTAATGAAAAAAACTAAAAAGGCAAAATTTAGATTTAATAACATCTGGGAAGGTGGTATCAAACACTATTGCTGCAGCATTTTTACAATGATTAAATCTGTCTTGGGTAACTGCAGAGTATCAGGTATAGAAAAAGGAATGTGATAATACTTTTGTGCATTTCCCTGAAGAAATGGAATTTTGAATACTATATACAGTTTGGTCCTAGAGTAATAAAACTAGAATTAAAACGCAGGAGAGAATATAGCATGCAGCAACAAAGATGGTTAATTCAATAAAATACCTGAGTTATGAAGGAAGACTGAATAAATTAGGGCTGTAGTCACTAGCATACAAAAGATTAAATAGAACAGATTCATTTTTTATGCGAGTTTTTATGTGACTTTCATAAACAATGATTTATGGAGCCATCTGGTTTTAATCTTAAAGCAGACTAGATGTGATACCACAGTATGTACATGATACCTGAGAGGAGAAAGCAGCCTTATTGAAAAAAAAAAAAACAGAAAGAAACTTGCATGGAGAATGACAAATGAAGGTGTGAGTTACGTGGTGCTTTCAAAGGAGGACAGATTTATTTTATTGGCTACAGCTGGATTCCATGGCCATTTATGCATTTCTGTTTTTTGTCAGTTTGCACATATGTTACAGCAGTGTCTTGGATTAGGTTGTAAACATATTCAGAAAAGTCACTGCATGCCTGCTCAGTAATTTCTCCTCAGAATGGATACACTGTCTCTTGAAGAATAGTAAGTCAATGCCATATAGTTACTAACACTCTGTGACCTGAAACTATGAGTCCTCTTTATTGACTTATTTTAGGCATGTAGATTTCCTCTTCATCTGTGTGTGACACCAAAGATATTTACAAATTCTTTAACATATATTCTATTTCTTGGTGCTAAATGTAATTATTGGAGTGTTGAACTTTAGTGTGGTGTTGGATACTACTGCTCGGTTCACCTATTACCTATTTCTTTTAACTGGCTTAACTGGTGCCAGTTCAGCACTGGGTACACAATATCCTACTGAAGAAGCTGCAGAAAAAACATTTTGAGAAGGCATCTTTTGAAGCTGATCATATACAGGATTAACACTAGTCAGCTTATTATACTATTGAAATCTGTGTTCCAGTGGTCTTCAGAGGGACCCCATGGCCCAAAACTGAATTTTTTTTTTGGGGGGGGGGGGTCTATCTGACAAAAGAGGGAGCTCCCTAGTCACATTTTAGTTTTACTTGCCATTGTTACTAATCATATTTTCTTTAGGAGTGTCTGAAGGAAATTGTAGGTGTAATATAAAGAGCAGATGTATAAACCAGACCAGCACCAAGGCTTGCATTCACTTCTGCAGCATTCTCCCTGTAATAAGGCTCCACCACAGGATGATCCAAGAACCATGTGTGTGCATGTGTTTGCGTGTGCTAATATGTGTGACCACTTACAGCCTTCTGAGAATCACAAGGATATGAAGTCACTGAAGAAGCATGGTTTCTTTGCATGTTTTTACAAGTATTTTGATAACTAGGGTAGCTATATAGCTTAAATACTTAGATCAATGCTGGTGTGTGTGTGTGTGTGTGTGTGTGTGTGTGTGTGTGTGTGTGTGTGTGTGTGTATGTGTGTGCATGTAGGTCGGCTGTGACACCACAATAAAGACAAATTTATTAACTGAAAATTTGCACAACAAAAAACAGTCCCTTAATGATTATATACTTATATGCTGAAAAGGTGTCCAATTAGGTTGGTAAAGACACTTTTGTGAATTATTACTGAGTAAGAATTTATATCTGTATCTGCATATATATATATATATATATATATATATATATATATATATATATATATATATATCTTTCTCTCTCTCTCTGTATATATATATATATATATATATATATATATATATATATATATATACATACATACACACAATGGTCAGAATTATTGTCAGAGGAGAATTACCAGACCGCTTTCGTGAAATGATGGTAGACATAGCAAGGTTCTTATTGTCTCCTTTGCTGTTCCCTTTCTACCTCAAGTCTCTTGCAATACGTTTTCTCAAATATATAGTTATAGTTGGGAGGGCAACAATCTAAATGGTCCTCCTTTGCTGATGATGCATTAACCTATTTACTATAGCTGGACAGAGATCTACTATTATTAACTGATAAATTACTGGAATTCAGTAGTTTTGGGATACAAAATTAATGTAAAAACAAGAACCATTGCAGTTAATTATGTACCAACTGTGGTTAAAGTACCGTTATGTTTTGGATAACAGTAAAATATCGTATATTGGAGTCTGGATGGTGAGCATAGTGCCTTAAATCAGTAAGACATTTGCATGATGATATATTACAAAATATAAATTTGCATCATATGGTGCAAAGGGATCTGGGCTATAACATACATGCTATAACAATGTTTATCCTACTATTGGTTCTCTATTTTGCACAGGAATTCCTGTCATATCCTCTTGAAAGATTTTATAAGAAAATTAAAAATGTCTCCAGTATTTCCTTGGGAATAATAAGAAGCCCAGATAAACTTGGGAGGGGATTACTGTGCCAAACAACTATGGGAATTTGTACATTATCATTTTGTGAGGCTATCTTAAAATAACTCATCTAAGATGTTTGTATTTGTTACAAAAATAAACTTTATAAGCTAAGTAAATATTATTACACACAGACTCATGGGTTCTATCACAAAACTGCAGAGGCACAATATTTTGGGCAGGTTTGTCTGGTAGCTTTCAAGAAAATCCCTGTATAGGCCAGCTGGGTAAGATAGCAAAGACTTTGTTTGCTGTCAGAGAAATAAAGACATGGGAAAATTAAATTTTATATATTTATGTAAGAAGAAACATATTTGGGGACCATATAGCTAAAGAACAGAAGATAAAGAGGTAACATGATTGCATATTGGGAGCATCTAACAGAAGGAAAGGAAATGTTAACATGGGTCTAGGCCAAACAGAAATTTATTCTTTGTGATGACAAAAGTTTGTAATAATTAGGATTAATGGATACATTTAAATAAATAAAAACAGTAGCCAAGCAAGCATAGCAGGTCCTAGAACTTGTTACAATTTGCTAGAGGTACATTCTATACTTAAAAAAATCAGTAAAAATAGAGATTATTGAATAATTCAGTTGAAAAAAAAAGCAGAAGCAATAAAACTGAAACAAGATTGGGAGAGGCATTTGAAAGCAACCCTTACCCTGGAGGATTTGATAAGGATATGTTCCACCCCCAGGTATTCCATTAAGACTAGGAAAATTTTCATTTGGGAGTTAATTGATAAATATATTTATATCTGCCAAATGAGGTACACATTTCTACAAGCAGATAATACTTAGTGGAAGTGTAGGCACATGTTTCATGTTTTTTGGGTGAGTGTGTGAATATTTAGAGCAGTACAACAGGAATTTGCAAAAAGTCTTGAAAGAAGCAATTAGCGCAGATTTGGATCTAACTATGATGTTATTTTTGGTTGGCCACGCTGAAGTGGTAGGTTAATATCTCATTAAGAACTGTTGAAAGTTCAATTAATTTGATGACATCATGATAAAATGTTATATAAGTGGTTGATTGACTTAAATGCACTGTTCTGAAGACGTCTGTGATTGCCAAGGATGAAAGCACTTAACCTGTATATATTTTAATAGACATGTTTTAGATTCACATTTTTTTAATAAAGTGACTTGCAGTCTGTAATTCAGGAACTGGTTGTGGTTATTAGTTTATTATAACAGTTCCAGTGTTTGTTCTTCAATGAGGTTCTTGGCCACAGTGATGATGAAATGTGGGCTTGGCACGAGATAGTAGTTTTGAAGATGTTAGTAATAGATGCCAAGAAAACTATATTCTGTAAATGGAAGACCCAGAGATGACTGGGTGAAACAGTTTATGTGGGTAAATTAAGATAAAATACCAAAAAATGGATCATGTATAAGGACTCAATAACATAAATAAAGAAGAAGAGTTTTGTAAAATAGTTAGGTAAAAATTGTTTGATTAGAGGAAGAGCATCAACATTTTATATCTTTAAAAGGAGAGCTCACAGTCTTGGATGTAGGATGAGTTAGTTTGCAGTCAGACATAAGCACAGAAGCTTCCCAGAGAGGAAACAGATAATGTATTTATGTTGTCTTTCTTATGTTTATCCTAAATAGGTGCCATTGTTGTACAAATCAAGGAGTACAAACAACATTTCTAATTGTCCCAGTACAACAAAACAAATGAATTGAAAGTTTCTTCTAGTGAACAAGGTATTAAGCCTTTCCCATGCATTCAACATGTGAGGAGACCCCCTACACCTCCTTAACTTATATATACAACAATTCCACAGTTAAATAAGTGTGGCGCAAAAGTGCAGATTCCGGATTCACAGAAAGCTGCTTCAGTGAACTCTTTTTTCAAAATTGGGACTCACAGAAACCATTCTCAAACAACTATCATATTCATAGGTTCAGGCTGCATGGCTTTATATGTATAGTTTGATTAGCTGATGTTTCTACACCTTTTTCCTTTATTGTTTTATTGATTGTAAATATTTTTGTTAATAAACTGAGACAGAATAAAAGAGGGAATGCAAATATTTTTTAAAAATCTTTCTAAAATACTTTCAACTGAATGTGCAAGAAAAGAGAAAGGGCTAATAAGGAAAAGAGAAAACAGGGAACTGGCTAACAGTAGACAAAAAGGGCTTTGCATACTTATAACTAATTAAATATCATAAAACACTAGTTATTGTGGGAGCTATGTCATGTACTAACAGAAAATTCACGTACCACTTAATACATTTCCTGGCATTCAGTAAATGCAAAGTAAAGTAGAGAAACCTGTAGAGTCAGTGGTGCAACAGGTAGCACATTTGGCTTTGGTGCAGAAGGCTGAGGATTCTATTCTCACACCAGGTAGATTGATTGTTTATGATGCAGTGCTGTTTAAAGAGGATAATGTACTCCTGTGTGTATCATCCTTCAGATGAGATGTTAAACTGAGGCCCCATCTATCTGACTTGGTGGAAGTAAAAGATCCCACGGGACCTATCAAAAAGAATAACGGTCCTTTATTTATATATAAAAATAAGTTATTTACAAATATTATATATATGTACAAATATGTAAATAGACAAATCTGTTTACACATATTCAGAATTTCCTTTACAATCATGCTAAATCTTCATCTATCTTAGACCCCCACCCTTTTATCCATAACCACCATCTAATTTTGCTTAATCCAGCCATCCAGCCAGCCATCCTCAACCCCTTTTTCCCATTTTGCATATAGGGTCAGGGTGTCACTTCAAAAGTGACAATCATCTTGAGCCAATATTGTTGCTAAAATTCATTTACTATTAAGAAAAATTTCATCTATTCTTTCATTCCATATAACATAAAATAACTTTTTGTCTATTCTTTTAATATATTCTTTACTTCTATTCTTATAAAAGTCCATATTTAATAATGCCCATGTTTATTTCATCCACCTATTTTATATCTTCAAAACTTCTTCTTTACATAGTTTCCCCATAACTTTTTTACTCTTTTACATATCAAAAATACCTTCTGTAATTTCTTCTTTTTTACAATGTAAACATATTCTATCACTTTTCTTTTAATATGGCATAGTTCCTTATACTGGCAATTTATGTATTACAAGTCTAATATGGCATAGTTCCTTATACTGGCAATTTATGTATTACAAGTCTCCACAAAATAATCTTGACTTTCTACTTTCTGATTTTTTTTCTTATTTTTATAGCTTTAATTTTTTCATCTGTTAGATTTTTCCCATGGTTTTACATAGTAATGTTTTATCATTACATTCTTATACCATACTTTTCCATCTTTTGCTATATCATCAATTTTTATTTACCACACAAATATTTTTTGGTAACATTTTATTTCTTCATTTATACATTCGTTTTTTACCATACCCAAAATGTATCATACTATTTTACTACTGATCTGTCATACTTTTCATTCATCCACTTTAACACTTTGTACAAATTTAATGAAGCAGCATATACCACTGGGTTAATTAACCCTAACCCTCCTTCTTCTTTTACATACACAACTGCTTTTTATTGGGTTCTATCTAGAACCCCATATAAATGAAAAAATAACTGCAATAATTCCTTTTCAAATACTGTTGGCAACATAATTACATTTGCTAAGTGTGCTATTTTCCCATCAATACTTATGGCAATACTTATTTATCAAATACACCTTTTTCTGAATGATAATGTATATGTTCTCCAGAAAAGACATATTTGCCTTATTTCTTCTATTTTTTTTCTCCATTGAATTCTACTTACCTCTTTATTCCCAAATTTTATGCATAACACAGAAATTTCATTCACTGTAAAATATATATCCACAATCTTTTCTACATCACATAAACGTTTACATTTCTCTTTATTTAAAGCCACCCATATCATCTCTAGATATTTATTTATGCAAATTACTACTTCTTTCATCCAAATTTAGTTTTTTTGCAATTATTAAAATGTCATCTGCGCATGTTAACAGAACTAGAATTCTTAACCCTTTACCTTCTTCATTTTGTAATTTATTTCACATACTATCACTTTCATATCAAATGCAAAGAGTATGCAACTCATTGGGCATCCTTGTCTTACACCACTCTTCATATGTACCTCTTGGCTTAACCAGACATTTTTACTTTATTGTTACAATACGCTGACATACATAATTTTCTTACTTTCTCACTTATATTCTTTCATTGTTACCCATGAGATTTCATGTCCAGTTGTGTCAAATGCCTTATTAAGGTCTTCTGTCATGATTTTTGCATCTTCTTTTCTGTTTATAATATCATCCAAAATTTCTCTATCATTAATAATTCTTGACAACCCCTCTCCTTTATACTATATATGGTATCTTCCATAATACTTTCCATTTTAGTTTCAAATCCCTTTTGTATTATTTTCATAAAATTCTTATAATCATTATTACTCAATACTATTGGTTTCCAGCTTTTTAATTCTCTTCTGACTTCTTTCTTCCATATGAATGTAAGTATTCCAATACATAATTCTTTATACATAAAACCTTCATTTAACCATTCATTCAAAATCTTTAAAAAATATTTTTTTGCCAATCCGTTATTTTTTTTATACATTTCATACCCTATTCCATCTGGGTCTGCAGTTGAATCTATATTTATTTTTCCTTATACTTTATCTAGCTCATTTAAAGCAATCTCCTTTTCCGACTCTTTATTCTCTTTTTCTGTTAACTTTTTTACTTTCCATGTTTCTTTTGCTACCTTATTTTTTTCCTTTGAAAATTTCTTGTGCATATTTTACTAAAGAATGTATTATATTTTCTTGAGTTCTTTCTATTTCTCTTTTACATTTTTATTTCTTACATTACAGTACCATCTTCCTTTACTAATCTGTCTAAGTAACTCAATATGTATTTTTTCATTGTAAAATATCTTTGCTTATATAACAGTTATTGTATTTTTTCTTGATTTGTTTCATATAACTATTTTTATTTGTCAAAGCACTTTCTATCATTATGTTCTAAATCTTCCAATGCATCACTATATGTTCTTTTATATTTTTCTTTCTTTACATTACTCACATCATACTGACACTATAAAAACATTTTTTATATTTTTTCTTAAATATACTCCACCATTCAGACTAATTTTTATAAAATGTTCTCATAGTAATATGATCTTTCCATAACATTATTACTAATCTTTCTTTTTCTTTCTTTCCTTCTTTCTTTCTTTCTTTCTTTCTTTCTTTCTTTCTTTCTTTCTTCATTCCATGAGTTCTCATTTATCATTTTTATTCATTTGCCTATTTTTATATATTTCTTGTTTTCTTTTATCTCCAGCCATATTGCAAGATGATCAGAAAATCCTGTTTGAACTACCTCAACTCCTCTTATAAATAAAGCTTCTGATAATATAAAATAATCCATTTCAGTTCTATACATGCCCCTTTTGTAAGTCCATGAATTTTTGTCCCAAAGTTTTAACTTACCACATCTTATAACTTCTAACATTTTTCTTATATCATTTCCTTTCTTTCTATGCTTACCTCTTAAATCACAATTAAATTCTCCTCTTATTATGACATTCATATTTATTACTACATAGTCTAAAATCTGATAAAATAAGCATTCTTTTTCTTTACAATTAGTATAAGCATATAATGTTATAATTCTGTATTCTTGTTTTTTTTCCATTTTAAATCTACAATGGTTAATCTTCTTATTTTTTGCTAAAGTTAAAGATATCATATTTACTGTATTTCTACAGAATGCGGCTATTCCAGAACATCTCTCATTTCCCAAATTCCAGATTATCTTTCCTCCCCATAGTTTCTCTGTTTGTAATCTTTCTTCAATTGTTAAACATCGTGTGTCTTCTAATATAATTACATCTACATCACATGTATTACACCATTCCAAAATTCCTATTCTTGTTTCTATATTTTTAATACTATTCACATTTATAGAAAGCACTCTAACATTTTCATTTTCTCTTTCATTCATGGTTTCATAAGTTCATAGATAATTACTAGGCTAGCTTTCTTAATAGGCCATTCTAAGCCTAACCAATTTCCTTCCCAAAGGTGAGAATCAAACACTATATCTTCTATCTGTGAGTTAAACAACTTAACCATTATACCAACATCCAGTCTTTAGTTGCATATATTCTTTTTCATCCATTTCCTTTCTTTATTCTTTTGTAGTTATTCCTTTAAATTTTCTTTTTTTTGTCTTTTACCTTTTTACCAATAAAATTATTTTCCCCCATTTACTACCACCCCATCTTCTTCATAACTTATTTCATTACCTTATCGTGTGCTCTCTTTATTATATTTTGCCATCTAATTTTTCCTTTTATTTCTGCTGCTTCTAAAATATCTTCTCTTTGTTCATTTTCTTCTCTTTCTTTTTCCTTACTGTTATTTTCATTGTTGCAATCCATCTACAAATGTCCAATTTTGTTTCATTTATAACTTTTCAATTCACATTTTTTGCATTATGTCCCATTTTCTCACAAATATAACATTTTCTTTTGTCAGTTACATAACAAATGTCCTTATTTTCCAGAAAAGAAACATGTTTTGTGTCATTCCCCAGGATTTCAAAACACCCCTATTCCCTGCCACATGTATTCTGGTTGGTATATGTATAATTTATTCTGTTTCTATCTTTAACACAATATTACAATCAGAGCCACCAGTCCATAAACCCCTTTTGTCATGAAGGTTTGCAATGTCCAGTACTTCTTCACATAAAGCTTTTAAATGTCCTTTTAACGTCTCTTCACCTTTGTTCAAAATTCTACATGCTTCTTCTTTTTTGTTTCCCTTTTATAAAGATTCCATGGGTTACAGTCTTTCTTTTTTCATAATCTCCAAGACAACTTTTCCATTGAAAGAACAGTTTCAAATATTATGTCACAAAATGTCTCTGTGTTATTAAGAATAAATGCTCTCATCTCACCCAAAGGATCTATGAAATTAGGATAATCGAATCATACGGGTTACTAGGCTATCAACCCAGAGGTCTTTTCAAGCCTAGCCATTTCATCCCAGTTAGTTAGTGATTTCAATATTCAGTGATTTGCCAGAAAGCTCAAATTTTATAAGGAACAGACAAAAAAAATGAGGCAAAAGTCTGGACAGTCTGGTATAATTCTGACTTCTCTTTAGATTTACACCTCCTGCACAAGTTTCCTTTTTTGTGGACTTTATTTCTTCTCTTTCACCACTAATCTGCTATTGCAGAGTGATGTCCCACACTTCATACTTGTCCATTTTCTTGTCTTCTTTACTTTGAATCCTTACCTCGTACTTCTGTTTTTCACTTTCTTCAACCTTATCTTCTACTACTTCATGTTTGCCTAATTTTACTTTCTCTGCATATATTTTCTTTTCCATCTCACCACTATTCTTCAAGATTGTCTCTGCATCCTCTATTTGTATTTTCTCCATAATGTCCCCCCAGAAGACATCATCTTCATTTTCTGGCTGATTCTGCACCACTGTTATTTTTAGTTAGTTTTCCTGCAACCCTCCTGACTGGAGGGTTGTAATTATACACCCATCATTTGCTGACTCATTTCCATCAAACAGGTTTCCTCAGAATTCTGCACACATTCTCTGATCTCAGTATTTGCTTTCTTCATTTCTGTCATGATGCCATCTTCTTGTTGTCTCTCCATCTGACTCCCTGTTTCTCCAAGTTGACTATGTGTCTGGAACAGAAAGAGGAAGTGCTCCTCCAAAATGGTTCCCACTCACAAACTCACAACAATAAAAAGTAGTAGAAGCTCCATGATGCCCTGGTAAAGTTTCCCCCAGTAGTATAAATCTTAATGTAAGCTTCTAAATAAATACAATTATCCCAGATGGGACTTTGCAGGGTGAACACACACACACACACACACACACACACACACACACACACACACACACACACACACACACACACACACACACACTGTCTCTCTCTCTCTCTCTGGAGAAGTTCACATATGGATTGTCACAGAAAATTACAGCTCCCAGACAAAAAAAATTTCATTCCACGTATAAGGGGCTTGAAGAGTCTGAACAGAAAGCCCTCCAGATAACAGATAAACTGGAGAACAATGTTGTGCAGGAGAGTAACACTAATCACTGCATCACTCTGCCACCAAACAAGCAGCAAAGCAAATGTAAAGCAAAGCATTTTCTTGTTTCTTTTAGAGTGGAATAAATATTGTTTAATATTGGATGTTTATATTGATACTTTATAGCTCTCAAACAACACAACTGCTCTTACATGGTTTGTACAAAATATGAGTAAACAAAAATTAAAATTATTAATCAGTAATTCACTTCCACAGGGTTTATGTATGTGATACTTAAAGGGATAGTCCCAGGGATTTTTTTTTTGTTCATTCTGGTCTTTGTTTACATTTTCAGTCTGGCTTTCTGAGCATGTCACAGCTTTTGCTGTGAGGGTTTGGAGAGGGGTTCCTACAGGAAGTTTCAAAGGTGTTAGCCAAATCCCATCCCAAAATGCAATTGTACTCAAAACAGCTCTTAGTGGGGGGAGTGGTTAAGATGCCAAACAGCAGCATAAAAATGTTGCTCTGCCTTTGTTCAGTTTTTCTGATGGGAGTGTTTAACTTTAAACTAAAGAAATTGTCTTCAAAATATTTTTATATGATAATAAATAAGGTATGAAGAGAATTCAGCATGAACATCAGTTTTTGAAGACTTTATATTGTTTTTATCCCGTCAGAAGTTTTTTTCTTCAGTCAAGAGCAATCATTAGTCACTCTAAAGCTTCCTTGTAGGAAAATTGAATGAAAAAAGAACTGAAGTCTCTTTTAACTAGCCTGCAAGAAATATCAATAAAATTTGACAATCTGGAGAGTAAAATGGACATTATAAAGCAGGAAAATAAAAAAAATGATCTGCTCAGTGAAATTATAAAGAACCATTCTGATGAAATGACTTCAATGGAAGAATTGTTGAATGATGTGGATGGCAGATTAAATGACAATGAAAGCAAGGTTGAATTCCTACTGAAGTAAAACAGCTTTCTTTTGGAAAAAGTGGATGATGTTGAAAGCAGATCCAGAAAGAACAATATCAGCATGGAATACATAGGGACTGTTTTATTCTACATCAAAATTTTAACTTGACATGAAGATTTTAACTATTCCTACAATAAAAGGATTTTAACTGCCATTAAAGATAGAAGCTTTTATTTGATCTATTAGACTGGTTAAGCTGTTATCACAGTTCATCACAGTCACATAGCAGCTACTACATCTTCAGTGTGGATACTTTGTATATCAGACCAAAAAGATTGAATACTTTGAAGCCATCATAAGACTGGATACTTTGGAGCCATCATTTCGCTATGGTATAACTGCATTCACAGCGTGAACATCTTGTAAGTGCATTTAATTTAAGTACTGGAAATGTATGCAAGTTTTTTGCTATATATATTGCACTTTTAAGTTTTATATAATTTAACCACACTACCTATTCTCCAAGAGAACTTTACTTCATTGGCCATGGTTGTACAGTGTTTCATTTTGAATACTGTTTTTACTTGTTACTGATAGCTGTACTTTAGCATTAGGAAGTACCCTTTCTTTATTATAACATACAAAGCTATGTCAAACCCAGAGCTGTTGGACATGCTCCACTTAAAGAAATGCCAATCCCTCCGAGCTACACGCTCTAGGGACCTAAACCTTGTCACCACAATAAACAGAACATGCCGGAGGGATAGATTCCTGTCCCAGAGACTTGCCATACTCTGGAATAAACTACCTATCTATATCAAACAAAGCTCCTCATTAGCACTCTTCTAGAAAAACCTTGATGATTGGATGGGAAATAGGAAATTCCCCCTCGGGATCACCTCTGTGGCTCTGCTCGACAGTGGCACAGGAAAATAATTTTCTTGGGTGGCAAAAGCCAGGGTACCTTTTTGGCTGGGCTTGTATAGGCCCCCAGGGCCGATAGCCTAGTACCTACCTATGAACCTATGAACTTTACTTGCTAAAGGTAAAATTATACTGGCTGGTGATTTTAATTACATATTATCAGAAACTGATACTACCACAGATAAGAAAATTAAAAGAACCACTGCTGCTAAACAACAAAATAATTTTACAAATATGGTGAATCTTAGAAATATTCAAGAGTTAAAATTTGAAAATTATTTATTTTTTATTTTTTTATTTTACATTTGTTGACCGGGTTAGTCCAACTGAGCTGTGAGGCCCATTTTCAGCAGACACCCAGGAAGAAAAGCTCCACAGTAGAATACAATTTGCTTAAACATAGAAAAATTAGCACAAATAAGCAATACATTTATATACAGTATATACATACAACAGTGAGTGTAGTTTTGCATAATACTTTGGAAAGGAGGTTGAGTGATGAGTAAATATAATACCAAAGAAAGGACAACAAGAAAGGACAACAATACATTAAAATTCTTTAAATTATACTCATTTCTCATATAGACTGGGTACTCAAACAAACATTGATAAAGTCTTTGTATCTAATGAGTTATTTTCAAAAGTTGAAGAAGTATTAACAGCATCTTGTCCTTTGTCTGACCACAATGCCAGGATTTTTAAACTTAATTTAAAACCCAGTGATTTGCTATATTGGCAAATAATACCAGCATATATTGTTAAAATTAAAGGGTTCAGAGAATGTTTTTTGAATGAGTTAAAATTCTTTATGGACACCAATAACAATGGTGAAGTATCTGATGTTATTTTATGGGACTGCCTAAAGGCCTATGTTTATGGGGAAATAAAGATTTGGAATTTAATGAAAAGAACAGAATGGAACAATAAATTAAAGATGCTTCAAACAAGAATTGATAAGTTAAAACTGAAGTTAAAGCCTTCTGATACAATGATAGCTGTAGAATTAGAAACTTTGAATCAAAAATACATAGAAATACTAAGCCATAAAGTTGCAAAAAATTTACAGAAACTTAAATTACAATCTTGTAATGTAAATCCTAAAACTTTACATAAGTTAGCCATAAGATCAAAGATTATAAATAACATAAATCACATTAAAGAACCCAGCCACTGGGGATGCACAAGCCAGTGCATTTCTTTGTGCCAGTCCCAAGCCCAGATAAATTGGGGAGGGTTGCATCAGGAAGGGCATCCAGCGTAAAACTTCACCAAATATTTAATGCGGACACCAGTAAATATGTCCATACTGGATCGGTCGAGGTCCGGGTAAACAATGACCACCACCAGTGCTGTTAGCCAGCAGGGTGCTGGGGAAATTGGGCTACTGTTGGCTGAAGGAGGAGAAGAGGCGGAAGACATGGCTGAAGGCAGGAAGAGAGGAAAAAGGCTAGGACTGTGGTAGTGAGGGTCGGAACTCTGATTGTTGGCAGTATGACTGGTATAGGGAGAGAGCTAGCTGATATGATGGACAGAATGAAGGTTGGTATATTGTGTGTGCAAGAGACCAGATGGAAGGGGAGTAAGGCTAGGTGTATCGGAGGTGGGTTCAAATTGTTTTATCATGTTGTGGATGGGAGGAGAAATGGTGTAGGAGTTATCCTGAAGGAACAGTATGCTAAGAGTGTTTTGGAGGTGAAAAGAGTGTCAGATAGAGTGATATTTATGAAGCTGGGAATTGATGGTGTAATGATGAATGTTGTTAGTGCATGTGCTCCACAAGTTGGGTGTGCAATGGATGAGAAAGACAAATGTTGGAGTGAGTTGGATGAAGTGGTGATGACTGTACCCAAGGGTGAGAGAGTGGTGATTGGAGCAGATTCCAATGGGCATGTTGATGAAGAGAACAGAGGGGATGAGGAAGTGATGGGTAGGTATGGTGTTAAACAAAGGAATGCAGAAGGTCAGATGATAATGGATTTTGTGAAAAGGATGGACATGGCTGTGGTGAATATGTATTTTAACAAGAGGGGGAGCAAAGGGTGACATACAAGAGTGGAGGAAGATGCACATAGGTGGATTATATCTTATGTAGGAGAGCCAGTTTGAAGGAGATTGGAGACTGTAGAGTGGTGACCGGGGAAAATGTAGTTAGGCAGCATAGAATGGTTGTTTGTAGGATGACGTTGGTGATCAAGAAGAGGAGGAGGAGTGTGAGGGCAGCACCAAGGATCAAATGGTGGAAATTGAAAAAGGGTAATTGTGAGGTGGAGTTCAGGGATGAGTTAAGACAGGCACTGGGTGGCAGTGAAGAGTTACCAAATAGCTGGGTAACTACAGCAGAGCTAGTAAGGGAGACGGCTAGAAAGGTGCTTGGTATGACATCTGGACAGAGGAAGGACGACATGGTGGTGGAATGAGGAAGTACAGGAGAATATACAGAGAAAGAGGTTGGCAAAGAAGAAGTGGGATTGTCAGAGAGATGAAGAAAATAGACAGGAGTATAAGGAGATGAGGTGCATGGCAAAGAGAGAGGTGGCGAAGGCTAAGGATAAGGCATATGAAGAGTTGTATGAAAGGTTGGACACTAAGGAGGTAGAAAAGGACCTGTACCAATTGGCTAGACAGAGGGACCGAGCTAGAAAAGATGTGCAGCAGGTAAAGGTGATAAAGGATAATGAGGGAAACATACTCATAAGCGAGGAGAGTGTGTTGTGGAGATGGAAAGAGTACTTTGAGAGGTTGATGAATGAAGAGAATGAGAGGGAGAGAAGGTTGGATGATGCGGGGATAGTGAATCATGAAGTACAATGGATTAGCAAGGAGGAAGTAAAGATAGCTATGAAGAGGATGAAGAATGGAAAGGTTGTTGGTCCAGATGACATACCTGTGGAAGCATGGAGGTGTTTAGGTGAAATGGCAGTGGAGTTTTTAACCAGATTGTTTAATGAAATCTTGGAAACTGAGAGGATGCTTGAGGAATGGAGAAAGTGTTTTGGTGCAGATTTTTAAGAATAAGGGTGATGTGCAGAGTTGTAGTAAATACAGAGGGATTAAATTGATCAGTCACAGCATGAAGTTATGGGAAAGAGTAGTGGAAGCTAGGTTAAAAAGGGACGTAATGATTAGTGATCAGCAGTATGGTTTCATGCCGGGAAAGAGCACTACAGATGTGATGTTTACTCTGAGATTGTTGATGGAGAAGAACAGAGAAGGTCAGAAGGAGTTGCATTGTATTTTTGTAGACTTAGAGAAAGCATATGACAGGGTTCCTAGAGAGGAGTTGTGGCATTGTATGAGGAAGTCAGGAGTGTCACAGAAGTATGTAAGAGTGGTACAGGATATGTACGAGGGTAGTGTGACAGCAGTGAGGTCTGCAGTGGGAGTGACGGATGCATTTAAGGTGGAGGTGGGGTTATATCAAGGATTAGCTCTGAGCCCTTTCTTATTTGCAATGGTGATGGACAGGTTGACAGATGAGATCAGACAGGAGTCCCCATGGACTATGATGTTTGCAGATGACATTGTGATTTGTAGTGAGAGTAGAGAACAGGTGGAGGAGACCCTGGAGGGATGGAGATATGCTCTAGAGAGAAGAGGAATGAAAGTCAGCAGGACTAAGACAGAATATATGTGTGTGAATGAGAGGGAGGATAGAGGAATGGTGAGGATGCAAGAAGTACAGCTGGTGAAGGTGGATGAGTTTAAATACTTGGGATCAATAGTTCAGAGTAACGGAGAGTGTGGAAGAGAGGTGAAGAAGAGAGTACAGGCAGGATGAAGTGGGTGGAGAAGAGTGTCAGGAGTTATTTGTGACAGATGAGTACCGGTAAGAGTGAAAGGGAAGGTCTACAAGAGGGTAGTGAGACCAGTTATGTTATATGGGTTGGAGAGAGTGGCATTGAGAAAAAGGCAGGAGTTTGAGCTGGATGTGGCAGAGTTAAAGATGTTAAGATTTGGAATGGGTGTGACGAGGGTGGACAGGATTAGGAATAAGTATATTAGTGGGTCAGCCCAGGTTGGAAGGTTTGGAGACAAAGCCAGAGAGGCAAGATTACATTGGTTTGGGCATGTGCTGAGGAGGGATGCTGAGTATATTGGGAAAAAGATGTTAAGGATGAAGCTACCAGCTAACAGGAAAAGAGGAAGGCCTAAGGTAAGGTTTATGGATGTGGTGAGAGAGGACATGCAGGTGGTTGGTGTGACAGAGTAAGATGCAGAGGACAGGAAGAAATGGAAACAGATGATCCGCTGTGGTGACCCCTAATGGGAACAGCCGAAAGAAGATGACGATAAATCACATTAAAAAATGATCTATCGAGTAAATAAATCAAAAGGAGCAAGAGACTTGAAGGATATTTTAGAAGCCTTTAAGAGGCATTATGAGGAAATAAATAACAACAATTTAACTTTGGTTAATTCTGATGCAATTAATTGCTTCTTAGAGGAAAATATAAAGCAAAAAGCATTGAAAGAACAAGATAACAAGTTAGATAAATCCATTAATTTTAAAGAACTAAAATACCAAATAAAAAGTCTAACAACAACAAAGCTCCTAGATTGGATGGCTTAATTTCAAAATTATATAAAATAATTCATGATAGTATTTGAAAAATATTAGCAAATGCATTTGACGAAATTCAAAATTCATTAAATATTCCACCTTCATGGAAATACTCATTGATTTCCCCTATCCTAAAGCAAAATAAAGACCCTATGTTATGATATTCATATCACCCTATTACATTATTAAATGCAGATTCTAAAATTTGTTATGGTCATTTTGGCTAAAAGATTACATTATATGATACCAAATTTAATTAAAGATAATCAAACTGGCTTTATCTTAAGGAGAAGGGTGCAAAATAATATCACTGGACTTTTATCTCTTATAGACTTTGCCAATAAAAATAAAATGGAATTATGATATTAAGTTTGGACATTGATAAAGCCTTTGATTCGGTTAACTGGATATACTTGCAAAACATTCTTAAACAGTGTAATTTTTCCCCAGACTATATAAAAATTATAATGAAATTATATAATAATACCTTTTCTTTTGTTAAAATTGGATCTTTTCTTTCTAGTTCATTTAGAATAGTAGAAAGGACAAAGCAAGATGTCCACTATGTCCATTATAGTTTGCCTTGGCAATAGAATCCTTTGGTACATATATTAGAAATAATAACAGGAAAAAGGTTTTCTCCATTGATGATAATTATAATTATAAGATCTAATTATTCGCTGACGATATTTTATTAACTACTAGTAATATTGAAACTTCGCTAGCAAATATTAAGTCAATAAAATGCTTTGAGAAAATTTCTTGACTGAATTTTGACCATAATAAAACAGAAGTAATATTAATAAATAAAAAAGTCACATCATTGTTGAATAAATGCAAAGAGTTTAAATGGGAAAATAAACAATTGAACTATTTAGGAAATAAATAGTGTCATTTAATTGTAAAAAGTTAACCAGTAATATTTCAAAACTGTTTCAAAGTTGGTAATTTTTTTTCTCTATGGAAGAAAGACTTGTATTAATAAAAATGATAATATTACCAAAAATATTGTACCTTGCTCAATCATTACTCATACCTCCAGCTAATAAGATTATAAAAAAATTGGACTCTATCCTATTAAGATTTGTATGGTATCCCCAAAAGCCAAAAATATCATATGAATGGTATGTAAGAAGTTGGGAAGAGAATGGTATTGGATTCCTAAATACTGATCTATATATTAAACCTGTTATCTTAAATATTATTAGTCTTTGGTTTACAAGCTTCAGGCTGGGAAAACAATCCAAAGTAATCCGAAAAGTAGCTAGAATAAATGCCAGTGAAAACTGTAAAATATGTACTTTAATGAGGTCAATAGAAACAAGCGCTTTCGCTCGGCTAAGTACCGAGCTTTCTCAAGTTAAAATAGGACTAAGACTACTAACAGCAACATTAATTAATCCCTTCCCAGTCACGTGGTTAGTTAATTAGCCACAAATTTAAAGTTAATTAACCACAAATTCAAAAAACACACATTTAAGGAACAATTTCAACTAAAAGCATATAGCTAGATTTTCTAAAAATGTACATAAATATAATAAATTTAAAACAGTGCAATATAAAACACATTTCCACAGGTCATAAATGTGAAAAACAGGTAAAACTTTAAAAAGTTCATAATAAATAAATGTTGATGTAACAAATGTGTCATATTGTGACACAAGAATCATAAACGGTCAATAATGTACCTTGAACAATATGTGTACATAAAAAAACTATAGACGTGCCCTTCTAATTTTAAGAACACTACTAATGTTGATGCTCTCATTCAAACCCGGGGGTCTACTTGCATCCAACTTAAGTTGCCAAAGGAGCTCTCTATATTCTAAACTAGTTTCCCAGTCTCCACTCCTGGCATCAGGGAATACTTGTTCCAGGACTAAGAATCTAAATTCAAAATTGTTACATACAAAGCATTTGATTCTTTTTGTTTAAAAATATCATACAAGTGCTCGTAGATTCTTTTCCTAAGTGGCCTTTTGGTTTTGCCTATGTAGAAACTGGTGCAAGTAATGCAAAACCCTAGATAAACCACCCCGTTACTCCCACAGTTTGTGTAAATCTTGGGGTTGAAAAGAAAATTCCTTGAAGCAATATATAGACTTGGGGTGTTAAAAATAGCATTGCATTGTTCGCAGGCACCACATTTAAAGGTGCCTATTCTGGGGAGCTCTGTGCTCGTTCTGGAAGTGTAATTCCCCTCAAAAATCTCTTTAAGATTAGTGTCCCTCTTTCTGATGAACTTGGGATGTGCTGGTATTATGTTTTTTAATTCATCGTGGAGTGAAAGAACTTCATTATCTTGATATAACTTTATACAAAGATCGACCTAACCATTCATTTCAATCTAAACTATACAGGAAACCCACATTTTCTAATTCATACTTACATTTCCAGAGTGGGCACCCCTTTTACCAAAAAATGGGTATTGTTAAAGGGCAATTCATTAGAGCTTCCAGAATGTCTAGTACTTTGCATTATTTTTTAGAAGAGATCAATTTTTTAAAATCTTTGTTCCACTCTTTTTTTTACACTCTTAACCACTCTAGCCCGACAGGTTATGGATAGTAGGGAAACCTGTTACCCCCCTCTTTTGGGTACAGATGCAACTCTCCATCATATTATTAATAATAAGACACCTGACGACATCCATGGTAGCTTTATTTACACTTACTGCCTCAACTCTCCTGAAGTCGAAGAAGTGATACATAGGCATTGACCAGTTCTTTCACTCCACGATGAATTAGTAGTGTTCTTAAAATTAGAAGGGCACGTCTATAGTTTTTTATGTACACATATTGTTCAAGGTACATTATTGACTGTTTATGATTCTTGTGTCACAATATGACGCATTTATTACATCAACATTTATTTATTATGAACTTTTTAAAGCTTTACCTGTTTTTCACATTTATGACCTGTGGAAATGTGTTTTATATTACACTGTTTTAAATTTATTATATTTATGTACATTTTTAGAAAATCTAGCTAAATGCTTTTAGTTGAAATTGTTCCTTAAATGTGTGTTTTTTGAATTTGTGGTTAATTAACTTTAAATTTGTGGCTAATTAACTAACCACGTGACTGGGAAGGGATTATTTAATGTTACTGTTAGTAGTCTTAGTCCTATTTTAACTTGAGAAAGCTCAGTACTTAGCCGAGCGAAAGCGCTTGTTTCTATTGACCTCATTAAAGTACTTATTTTACAGTTTTCACTGGCTTGTTTTTCTTGGTTTGGTTCCTTGTTTTCCTTTGGCACTTTTAGTCTTTGGTTTAACTCAGCATATTGTTCAAACTAGAAATCTGTACATGAAGTAATTTTAACTGCAAGTATGGAAACCAAAATAAATTTTAATACTACATTAAACATCAATATAGCACATTGGGTTTTGAAAGAGTATTGTATAAATAATAGAAACATAAATATGTGTACTTTTGGTATGAAGCATATTTTGGTAGTTTTCAAAACAATGATCAATAATAATTATTCACATAAGCAGTTGTTAGTGATGTTTCCTATGGCTTATTTTGCTGGTTGTTTGGAATCTTGTAACATAAACATAATAGCTAGTTTTGAGAAAAATAACTTAAATTTTGGTACCAATTCTTAGATGAAAATAAAGTAAGCCACGCAAGAAAACTCTTTGATAGATATAATACAAATAATATTAGCTGGTTGGATATCCGCGTCTATATCATGTTATCGAAAATTTACTTAATCGAATCAATAAAGGTCGAACTTTATTGATTGATTAAGTAAATCATTGAATAATGTAAAAAAAAAACAAATTAAAAAAAAATAAATGGCATAGGAAGGGGGGGCAAGCCACACTGCACCCCCCATGTGGGGGCTGTGCCTCCCACACCCCCCCTACTTAAATATACCAACTCCGAGACTGCACTACATTGAGGTAAATGGAAATCTCACCTTATGGAGATTTCCGTTTACTTGCACGGAATTCTTCACTTTCGATATTGTTGTGTTGACAATATCAGACTCGATATTGTCAGCTTACGACAATGTGAAGTAGACCCGGATATCCAGGTACTAAGGGAATTCTTAAATAATAAAAATTGAAACTATAATTACCTATGAACACTAAATCAATTCCTAAAATCATAGATTTCTTCTTTTGGATTATACAATTGGATATGAAAACAAATTGTAAGAACTGCATTTATAGGTTTGGATGTCTCTCACTGGGACTATTCTACAAAAATAAATAAAGAAGCATTTTCAGAGACCAACAAAAAGCTATATTTGCGATCTGTAAATAATTCCACATCATCTATTTATTGGAAAGTTTTCTACTTGGAAGTTTCTACATAGAAGCCTTTAAACACCATATAAAATAGCACTTTTTATAAAAAAGAAAATATAAGATGCTAGAGATTCAATTCTAATTTAGATGTAGAATGGGAACATATGATTTTGAAATGTCAAATGGTTTTACTTTTTGGGGAAGAATTCTGAAATTTTGCTAAAGATTTACAGTCAGAAAAATGTAACACAACAGATTCTTTGATTTTATTCAATGTTCCCATTCCAGGTCCTGTACATTAAACTCAAGTGCCTCTTCTATGGTCCATCCTGGCTATTGCCAGAAAAGTTATTACAATGAATTGGAAAAGTAAAGGTATCCTCTCCTTTTCAGAGTTTACTTATCTAGCAGCAACATTATCTAATAAGGAGTTACAAACTACACACAATAGAACTATGAATGTTACTCATAAAAATATATTGGCAAAAACTTAAAGATTTATTAGAAAAATATTAATGCGGTCATTTTATATCAATATTTGTTATGGACGTATATAGTTGTTATTGCTGTTTGATATTTGTTTCAATTAATTTAAATTTTGCAATATTATTTCAGTTTATTTTAAAATACAATAAAAAGTTTATAACAGAAAACAGCTCTCAGTGAGACATTCATGATTTTTTGCCTCTGCTTTTTATCCTCAGGTAAAATTAGCCTTTCAGTTTTTTTTGACCTGACATGCTACCTTTCAGGAAGGCAATGAGTATTGCAAGACTAAAACGTTATTAAACAAGAGTTTTCTGGTCCGTTCATTTCAAATTTTAATTTCTGCTGATTTCTGAATGCTAGCCAAGTGCAATAATTTTATGACATGATTGCTACTAGCTATGTAGAAAGATTCTGAATGATGCAAGTTTCAAGTAGTAGTAGAAACAGTCTTTTCTTTTTTCTCCATGTTTTATTTTTTTTTATTTTTGAATACTAGCCTTGTGCAATGGCTTTCTCACCAGCAGGTAGCTCTGTAGTCTAAGCATGGCTGTGATGCAAGGTTCAAACACAGGTAGACAGTATTTTGTTCCTTTTATTTTCTAGTCTAACATGTGCTTATTTCTGAATACAAGTGCCCTGATTTTATGACCTGGCTGCTTATAGTTCTCTAGAAGTATGAGTGATGCAAAATTCAAACATTAGTAGACCCGCTCATTTATTCCTTTAATTTCATGTTTTATTTTATGATGATGTCTGTCTACTAATAAAGTACATTTTCTAGTATACATGCTGTATTTTGGTGAGTTACTGCACTGCATGATATATTCTTGAAAACTTTTCTTTCTGTGTCTACCTTTCAAGTGTATTCATTGAGGTTTGGTTCCACTGTTATCTATATGCATATAATCAGAATGATAATGTGTAGGCATCTGTCATCATACGGTGTAAGCTACTGGCATCATTCTAACAGTTTGCAATGCCTAATTCCAAATCTGACAACCATTAGTCCTACATGGCACCATGGATGCTCTGTTATGCATTGTCCATTGTGGCAAATTAACACAAGATAAATACATTTTCTTTTGTGTGTGCGTGCTGTTGCCTGACATCATATACTGCTCTTGTACAATTACACAGTGTTACAGTAGAGTTTTCACATCTTCAAGTGCGCAAAGTAGCACTTTTTATGGAAATCTAAGATTTTGCAGGTTCACACTTATAAATAATGCAAATAACTGGACTTCAATTTATTTTCCAAAATAAAAGCTTGTTTTTAGAGAACTGGATTTTTGTGCTGTTCCATATAATATTTAGGTATGTCAAATACAAAATAATTGTATTTATTTATTATTTGACATTTGTTGACTGGGTTAGTCCAACTGATCTAATGCTCTTTTTCAGCAGAGACCCGAAGAGAAATACTCCTCAATAATATAAAATGACATATAATATGAAAATAGAACAATAATTAAATCAGTAAAACAATTTTCAATATAAAATGTACAGTCTTTGAGTTACCACTAATTGTGAAGTATAAGTCTGTAATCTGGTAGTTTGAGTTGGACAACCAAAAGCAGTCGACTTAGTTATTTGTAAAGTACTTTCATTATGCACAGCAAAAGAGAAGTTGTGTGAATTAATGTATGCTTTAAGTATATGGAGTGTAATAAGAGTGTATAGTCAGCGGAGAAATATAAAAGCATAAGGGTACATAAGCTAGAGGGGCAGGGCTTTAACACCTTAGGTTGCGTAAGAGGTGAGCATGTGGAGAAGAGTTAGGGAAGGAAACATGAATTAATAGGGGAGGTTATGAAGAGAGGTCAGATAGGGTCATAACAGCTGGTGAAGGGGAGAGTCAGGTAAGCTCATGGAAAAAGTTTACAGTTCAAGTGCTGGTTACAAAGTTTTGAGAGCAGTTTTGAATTGCTGCAGGTGCTTTATATTTCTAATTGCTATATGCAATTATTAAAGAAAACTTATGTAACATTTTTAAGCTAAAATCTCAGGATATTTTCCATTTTTATGTTTTTTCACAGGACACAACTGCACAGATAGGGATTGTCCTGCATAAAGTGGGACAGGTGGCAACCCTATGTCACTTTTATTACTGAAGATACACAGCATGCATTGGAAGCCTGCCCTATAATATATTGTCATTCTATAGTGCATTACCACCATTTCATAATGCAGTACTACTTGCCATTATGGCTGGATCAAGACCATGTCCAGTACAACACTTGTAATGAGAGCGTGTGTTATGGAGTCCTCACTCTGTTATAGGGGATGTTAATCACAAGGGTACCATAATTGGTCTTTTGTCTCTATTACTGAGATTACAAAATGTCACATTCCATTGACTGTACTTGAGGCGGTTCAGCTATGCCCTCAAATTCATGCTGTTTCTGATCATACTATGTTATGTTTTGCTTATTTTTCATTGCCACACTGTGTGTACCCCTCAACTCCTTAACTCAACAAATCTGGGGAATGTTGGAGGTATTGAGGGGAGGCCCAAAATCAGGACTGATTTTAAGTATTGCTATTAAAATACTTTGAAAGATGATAGAATATGTTTGCATTAGCATTCATTTTCTAAAGGATATTAAGCCTGAAATTCAAATATCAGTTATTTTCTTAAGTGATGCCATTTCTCAAAAATTTGCCAGAAACTACAAGTCTTATGAATAACAGACAAAAAATAGGAGTTAAAAACCTGGACATTTTGTAAAGTTCTGGACAGTTGACAGGTACAACTCTATTCTACAAGAACTACTGTGTGCTTCATTAGCTAGTATGGCACCTTATGTCCAGCACTGATTTTTTTTTTATAAGGGTACACCCAATAGCCACAGGGACCACTTATACAACCAGTTACAAGCCTCTTGGTTTTGGCAAGATGACAAGGATACCCCATACATTTCTATAGCATTCAACAGTCATCAGCTTATCATGTGGAGCCACTCTGCATTTCTAGGATTTCTGACACAGAGAGACCTTTAAGTGAAATGTGAGTGTAACTCCCCTAACGTGAATTAGCTCACACTGTGCTATAACCCCCTTAACTCAATAATGTCAAAGCAGAATAGCAGTGACTGTATTCTGAGATCTGCTAGATCACAAAGATATGCACTCTGCACTGTTTAGAGTGCCTAGCTATATCATATGAAGCAATGTTATATCTGTCATTGTTATCTATTAGCTCATCCACAGAGCATTCCTTGTCTGCTTGGGGAAAATCCTATACTCTACCTCACAGACTTCTCTTAAAGGTGCCGTCACTTTTACTTTAAAACTTATCTGTATGCTTGCCAGGTG
The DNA here is from genome assembly GCF_019279795.1 of Protopterus annectens. Classification (NCBI taxonomy): domain Eukaryota; kingdom Metazoa; phylum Chordata; order Ceratodontiformes; family Protopteridae; genus Protopterus; species Protopterus annectens. The sequence goes on from NC_056748.1 coordinate 699,483,678, forward strand.
CATCTGCCATGTAAAGGTTGTGGGGTCTATACACATGATACTTGGATTAGTTTTCTATTACTAACACTGCAGCACAGCATAAGGGAATTATAAATTCCTGAGTGTATCGTCCTTTAGATGAAATGCAATATTAAATTAAAGGTCACATCTACCAAAGCTGATGATGCTCTGGTGGTTGCCAAGAATCTTCCTTCCTTCCCACAATTCTTTGTATTTATAATTTTATAATATAGTATCATTTCTATCAAGTTTTTATTTTCCTTCATAATCGTTTTAATACCTTATATAAAATTAAAGCTGCTGCATGTACTATTGGGTTTATTAAACCCAAGCCTCCTTGCTCTTCTTTTATATACAGAATCCCTCTCTTGACTGGATTCGGTCTACAGCCCCATATAAAAGAAAATATAATCATTAGTCCATTTTCATACTTAAAAGGAATCATATAGATGTTAGCAACATAAGCAATGTTTCCTATTACTATGGTGCTCAACAAGTGTGTTTTTTTCTATATGAAAATCTATATGATTTCCAAAAATTAGTCATATCCTTTAATTCGAGTACATTATCCCATTGTTGTTTGTATTCACTCCTTCCAAATGCTGTTCCTAATATATCCATATATTTTTCATTGAACTCAACACCTCCTATCATACCTTCAAAACCAAATCCTTTACTTTTCTCCTTATTTATACTTAGGTTCATAGGTTCATAGGTTCATAGGTTCATACTAGGCTATCTGCCCTAGGGCATTTATAAGCCTAGCCAGAGTGTGTTTGGCTTTCGCCACCCATTTTAAATTAATTTTGCTATGCCCTTTTTCGAGGTTAGTATACTGTGCCTCTGTCTAACAGTGACACAGAAGTGATACCCGGGGTAAACCTACGATCTTCCATCCACTCATCAAGATTCCTCTTGAAGAGAGTCAATGAGGGACTCTGCCTAACCTGGACTGGGATTTTATTCCAGAGTGAAGGGAGCCTCTGGGTTATGAATCTGTCCCTCCAGCATGTCCTATTTATTTCAGTGCTGAGGTTCAAGTCTCTTGAGCGCGTAACTCGATGGGATTTGGATTTTCTGAGGTGCAGCATGTCCATTAATTCCGGGTTGGACATGGCTTTATACGTCAGGCACAGATCGCCTCTGAGCAGGCGGTATGCCACTGACTAGAGCTGGAGTTTCTTTAACTGGGCAACATATGGCATCTGTTTGAGCCCTTTTTTTATCCTCTTGGTGAGGTACTTTTGGGGTCTTTCCAGTTGCTGCAGGTATCTGGTAAGGTACATCCCAAAAGGGGCATTGTACTCAATTATGGGCCTGATGAGGGATGAGTAAAGAGGCACGATGAACTCCCCTGATCTAGATGTGAATCCCTTCATGATTAGGTGGGCTATATAAAATGTTTTTCTAACCAATTTGGCCACATGGTTTTCAAATGAGAGATTGCTATCAACTTGGGTCCCCAGGTCCCTAATTACTTCTTCCGTACTTAATGGGTTACCACCTATGTGGTAATTTGTGGGCACTTTGTTTTTGCCAAAGGGAATGACTATACACTTTTTGGCGTTTAGCTTGAGGCCATGGCTCTGGCACCAGTTGTCTGTTTCTATGAGGCCCTTTTGTAGGATGCATGTGTCGGCTGGAGAGTCGATTATGGTGCCTAGTTTGCAGTCATCTGCGAACTTGTTCAGCCACAGTCCTTCCGTGTTGGCCTGTACCTCCAAGAAATATATACCGAACAAGAGAGGTCCCAGGACTGAGCCTTGTGGGATGCCACTTGTAACTGGTTTGGAGTCTGACATGGCTCCAGCAATTCTAACCATGTGGGTTCTGTCCTTGAGCCAGTTTGCAACCCATCTAGTGACATAGGGGTTTATATTTAGGCTGGTGAGCTTATCTATAATGCCCGAGTGGGGTATTGTATCGAAGGCTTTTGTGAGGTCCAGGTAGGCTGTGTGGACCACCTTCCCCTCGTCAATGGCCTTGGTGACTGTTTCAAAGAAATTGACCAGGTTTAAGAGGCAGGATCTGCCCTTAACAAAGCCGAACTGGGTAGAATCCAGTGTCTGTAGGTCCCCGATATCTTTATTTATGAGGTCCATGATGATCCTTTCCATAGCTTTGCAGACCAAGCTAGTCAGGCTTATGGGGCGATAGTTTCCAGGATTCATTGAGGCACCACCTTTGTGGAGAGGGACCACTGTTGCCTTACGCCACTCTTTGGGTACATATCCTGTAGTAAGGCTGAGACTGAACAGTAGTTTTACAGCCTGGGACACTGTCTGGTCCCATTGATGCTGTGTTTTTTGTTTTGGAGAGGGCGGCTCTTACCTGAGCATCTGAGATGTCAGGGGGGCAGCACTCTGCTGGGATAGATATTTGCCCTTTTGGTGGGGTGGGGGGAGAAGTTTGCACTGAACCTGTCAGCTAGGATGTTGGCAATGTCTGTGGGTTTGTTGTATTTTTTGTCATTTTGGACTAATTCTGAGCATATCTGGGAATTCCCACCCAGGTTCCTAACATAACTAAAGAAAGCCTTGTGATTATCCTTAGTGTCCTGTGCAATTTTTCTCTCGAAGCTGGCCTTAGACGATTTTATGAGTGCCCATAGATTTTTTGCTAATACTGATCAGAGATGCCTTCCCTTTTTGGGATTTTGCTCTATCATGTAGTAGCTTCCTCCTTCTATTGTATAGTTTGTTTATGGCTGGGGTCCACCAGATAGGACGCCTGCCTTTGGAGGATTGGGTCTTGGCTTTATTTGGGATTGCATGATCCATGCATTCCTGAAGGTGTTCATAGAATGCGTTTATAAAGGATTCTGTGGTCTGGGCTATATTTTCCACAGGCCCGGGGGCTTTGAAGGATTCTACCTCAATTTTGAGGAGTGTGAAATTTGCTTTAGGGAAGTTTTTCACTGTGGTTTTCTGGGCAGGGGTGGGGTTGGGATGTAAATATCCAGTGAGATTAGTTTATGGTCTGATCTTACCAGTGAGGAATACACTTCTGGTGTGGAGCATAGAGCCCCCATGTTGGTGATGATCAGGTCCAGTATGTTTTTCCCTCTTGTGGGAGTGGAAACAAGTTGTTCCATAGCATTTGAGTTTATAAATTCTAGGAACCTTTGGGCTAGGGTGTTTGAGCTAGAGTAATGCTCCCAGTCTATGTTTGGGTAGTTGAAGTCGCCCAATATAATGGTGTTTGGAGAGACCTTCATATTTTCCAGTGTTCTCAGGAAGGCCGAGTGGGGTTCCTAGGTTTGGGAGGGTGGTCTGTAGCAGGCTATAAACTGGAAGGCAGTTTTACCCACTGTTAGTTGCACATGGATAGTCTCTGATGCTTCGTGCTGTGCCACCAACCTGGAGGTGTGGGTATCTTTGATGAATATTGATACTCCCCCTCCTTTTGTGGTTCGGTCCAAGTTTTGGGGCCGAAAAGCATGGTATGAGGTATAACCTGGTAGTGCTGGGTGCTCTCGGGAGCCTTGAACCAGGTTTCTGTTACTGCACAGATATCGATGTTCTCCATGCTAAGGAGAGTTTCGAGTGCATGCATCTTGAGGTTTAGACTTAAACCATTTTTTAATTTATACTTATTTTTTCATTTATTTTTTCCATCCATACTTTATTTTTAACAATTAATACAATATCATCCACATAATTACACATTATTGGCAATAGTACTTCCTTCATCATTTTGTGTCCACCAATACTTGACATTTTATTAATTTCCTTCACTATTACATTCATAACTAATGAGAAAATGACACTACTAGCTGGGCAGCCCTGCTTTATTCCACATTCTATTTTTATTTCTTCCCCAAGCCAGCCATTTACATTTAGTTTCACATAGTTCCTAATCCTTTCATAAACAGATTTTATTACTGGTATTATTTTTTGCTTACATTATATGCCTGCAAAATTCCCCAAAATGATTTATATTGAATATTATCTTAAGCTTTACTTATATCCTCATCATAACCTTCGCTTCTATCTTTTTATTTATGATATCATCAATTATTTCTCTTATTATCCATAATAACTCTTGATCTCTTTTTCCTTTTCTTCCAAATACATTTAGTTATATATTCTGTCCATCTTTTCTGTAACCATTTCGTTAATATTCTCATAAAAATGTTATAATCTGTATTATTCAATGTTATAGGTCTCCAATTTTTCATCTCCTCTTTATTTCCTTTTTTTAAATATGAATTTTATAACTCCTGTACATATCTCTTTCTCTTTAATTCCAATTTCTAACCATTCATTCTTAAATTGTATAAAAATTATTTTTGCCTCTCTTTCATTTCTTTATACATACCATATTCAAGTCTGTCCAGGTCTGTTGTAGAATTCGTGTTAATATCTTTTAGAATTTCATTCAATTCTTTCATGGTTATTTTCTGTTCTAAATACTCATTTTCTTCCTTATTTAATTTTTCACCTTTATACATTTTTTCTATGTTTTCTTCTGTCTTGACAAATAATTCCAATACATATTCTTTATTTCGTATATTCCTTCTTGCTGTCTTATTGCTTACCTTCCTTATTTTTAGTTCTCTTATTATTTTTCCTTCTTTTATTAATTTACTCAAATATGGTGCTACCTCTTTTCTCCTTCCTTGTAAACAATGTTTTTGCTTATATAACAAGTTGTTAATTTTAATTTGATTTATTTTATAGATTTCTCTATCCTTTACATAAAAATATTTTTTCTTCTCTAAGTCTTTAAATGTTTCTTGACTTAATATCTTATCTCTCTCTTTTTGTTTCTTCTTTTCTTCCTTATACATTCTAAAAATACTTTTTTATATTTTTCTTTAAAATTAAGCCAGCAAATAGTCCAGTTCTCATAAAACTCTCTCATAGTCATATGATTTTCCATAAATCCACATGTTCTTCTAAATCTAATTCATTTTCATTACTTCTCTTTATTCCTTTTCCTGTTCTTATATATTTTTCATTTTCCTGTACTTTAACCCATATTGCCACATTATCTGAAAATCCAGCATACTTAATGCCTTTTTATAACTTTTAAACTATCAGATATTAAAAAAATAATTAATGTCTCTCCTAATTCCATTCCTTTTATAGGTCCAGTGGTTATTCTCCCATACACTTAACTTTCCACTTCTCATAGTTTCATTAACCATTTTAACATCAAAATTGCTCTTATTTTTCCATAAATTACAATTAAAATCACCCACCACTATAATGTCCATATTTACATAAACATATTCAAGAATATTTTTAAACATCGTTTCTCTCTCTTTTTTTGTTACATATGCATATAAAGCTATAATTCTATACACATATTTTTTCCGTCTCACATCTATTACCATAGCTCAGCCTAGTTCCACTATTGTTACATCTAATATTTTAATGCTTTCTTGACATAATATACATATGCCCGAGCATGTTTCTTTCCCCATGTTCCAAACTACCACACCATTCCAAAGTTTTTCAGTTTGTGTTCTTTCTTCCTCTGTTAATAATCTGATGTCTTCTAAAACAATAATATGTGCATCTACTGCAGCACACCATTGTAATATACCTATTCTCTACTGCAGCACACCATTGTAATATACCTATTCTCTACTGCAGCACACCATTGTAATCTACCTATTCTGTACTGCAGCACACCATTGTAATATACCTATTCTCTACTGCAGCACACCACTGTAATATACCTATTCTCTACTGCAGCACACCACTGTAATATACCTATTCTCTACTGCAGCACACCATTGTAATATACCTATTCTCTACTGCAGCACACCATTGTAATATACCTATTCTCTACTGCAGCACACCATTGTAATATACCTATTCTCTACTGCAGCACAACATTGTAATATACCTATTCTCTACTGCAGCACACCATTGTAATATACCTATTCTCTACTGCAGCACACCATTGTAATATACATATTCTCTACTGCAGCACACCATTCTAATATACCTATTCTCTACTGCAGCACACCATTGTAATATACCTATTCTCTACTGCAGCACACCATTCTAATATACCTATTCTCTACTGCAGCACACCATTGTAATATACCTATTCTGTACTGCAACACCCCATTGTAATATACCTATTCTCTACTGCAGAACACCATTGTAATATACCTATTCTCTACTGAAGCACACCATTGTAATATACCTATTCTCTACTGCAGCACACCATTGTAATATACCTATTCTGTACTGCAGCACACCATTGTAATATACCTATTCTCTACTGCAGCACACCATTGTAATATACCTATTCTCTACTGCAGCACCCCATTGTAATATACCTATTCTCTACTGCAGCACACCACTGTAATATACCTATTCTCTACTGCAGCACACCATTGTAATATACCTATTCTCTACTGCAGCACACCACTGTAATATACCTATTCTCTACTGCAGCACACCATTGTAATATACCTATTCTCTACTGCAGCACACCACTGTAATATACCTATTCTCTACTGAAGCACACCATTGTAATATACCTATTCTCTACTGCAGCACAACATTGTAATATACCTATTCTCTACTGAAGCACACCATTGTAATATACCTATTCTCTACTGCAGCACAGAACATTCCGAATCACCTGATTATATATTAGTAAAAGCAGCAAATGGACAGCTATACAGGGAGCCACTCTCCCATGATATAGCAATAACTGACCCTGTTTCAGGTATGACCCAGAGAAGTAAAATAGTTGTGTCTGCAAAGTGTCCAGTAAACCTATTGGGCAGGGACCTTATGCAGATATTTGGCATAGCAGTAGTTCCAACTGTACAAGGTATGGAGGCACAGAGACAAATGGATACCTTTGTAGTGCGATCGGAGGGTGAAACCTTTTATTGGTACAGCCAGGACCTAGTCACGACTGGTCCAGGGGCAGTGACCGAGGAGCTGATGAACGTAGCCATCAGTAAAGCCCCCTCCCTTGACACTGATCAACAGCATTTGTTACACTGTACTCTATACTACTGTACTACACCAGGACCTGATAGAGAGTCATGTTTGAGAGTATGAGCAAGAACTGTTTAGAAATCGTGCAACTAGATTGGTTTTGCGTACTTTGTACTGGGATACTAAGGGGAACAGTGTAGTTAGCTGTTCATTACCTCAAGAATTCCTTGCATTGTTTAGATCAAATCGGTTGCCACATGTCAGCTTGACAAAGAACAAAAGTGTTAAATGGGCAGATTTAGGAGAAAAAGTAACAAGATGGGAGAAACAGACTGATTTAGAACTGTCAGAACAAGGGATACAAAAACAAAAACTGAATTGGTTGACACAGACACATCCAGCTGTACACTTGCAATCTAGCGAGGACAGCTGATTATCATTTTTATTAGAAGAAGAAGAAAAGGCCTTATGTGAAATTCCAACAACTCTTTGGTCAACAGGCAAGTCAGATGTAGGACTTATTCAAACAGCAGGACCAGTTACAATTACCCCAAAGTCAGCTTTTAGACCACAGAAAAGACAATACCCTTTGAGAAAGGATGCAGAAATAGGAATTAAGCCTATAATAGCAGCATTACTCAAAGAAGGAGTACTGGTAGAATCTCCTGATTCACCATGTAATACACCCCTATTTCCTGTTAAAAAAGCAAATGGGGAATGGCGGATGGTACAAGATTTACAAGCTGTAAATAATGCAGTAATACCTAGAGCACCTACGGTGCCAGACCCACATACTTTGTTAAATGATTTAGAACCGCAACAGAAGTATTTCTCTGTGGTAGATATTAGCAATGCTTTCTTTTCAATACCTATACATCCTGATAGTCAATATTGGTTTGCATTTACATTTCAGGGTAAAAGGTATACGTATACTTGACTACCACAGGGATATTGCGAGAGCCCAACAATTTTTGCACAAGAAATGGCTAGCAACCTGGCAGGATTTACCCCACCGGGAGGTAGTCAAATTCTACTTTATGTAGATGACATCTTGCTAGCAGCCCCCACCCAGCAGAAGTGCAGAGAGGATACTGTAGCATTACTGAAATTTTTAGCAATACAAGGATACAAAGTAAACAAAAGTAAGTTACAACTTTGGAGAAAACAAGTTAGATACTTGGGATATGTAATATCCAATGAAGGTAGAATACTAGATGAGGAAAGAAAAACAGCGATTTTGCAAGCACCCAAACTAACAACCAAGAAAGAAATGATGTCTTTCTTAGGTACAACTAATTTTTATCGGAGCTGGATACCAAATTATGCTTTGGAATCTGCTCCGCTGACTGATTTGATATATAAGACACCAATGGCAGCACAAGATTTCTTGCAATGGACAACTGAAGCAGAAATGGCTTTCTGCAGGTTGAAGCAGTTGATAGCTTCTTCATTAGTTTTAGGACTTCCAAATTATCACAAACGATTCTTTCAGACCATAGATTGTAAGCAAGGATATATGACGTCAGTATTGACGCAACAACATGGGGACAAGCAACGCCCCATAGCTTACTATTCATCAAAGTTAGACCCAGTGGCACGATCTTTGCCTCACTGTGTACAAGCAGTAGTTGCAGCCGCAATGGCAGTACAGGCTTCGACCTCAGTGGTGTTATTCCACCCTCTCACATTGAGAGTGCCTCATGCAGTTGCAATAATTTTACTGCAAGAGAAAATGGCATACCTTTCTCCTACTAGACATCTTTCATGTATGACTATACTGCTGAGTCAACCTCATATGACAATTGAATGATGTACGACATTGAATCCATCAACATTACTTCCAACTCCTGCGGAGGGCACACCACACAGGATTTTCAGCTAGGTGAGTCATTTAATCTATACTTCAGAAAAAGCGTCATCTGAAATCAATCTTTCAATTTCAATATCTTGGTAGAAAGTTTCAGTAACAGATACATCAACAAAATCTTTGATTAATCTTTTCATGCAGGGAAAATGTTAGAAAAATATGTATTTAAATATATGTGAAATGCTAGTTTAAAAGCAAGGTAGTTTATAATGTATTTTATTCTATTAATCATATAACAGAAGGGATAAATTCATGTGTAAATGCAAGTAGCTTCTGAAACTGCAGTGTGCTTTGACCCCTGACCCTGGCAGCTGCCAGCTCAGCAAGCTTAATGTTTATGCTTTTCATAAGTGATTATCTGCTGGGTCAGGAAATTAAATGTGTAAATCTTCCGCTCCTTCCTGATAAGATAACTTGTCCTTGTAAATAATGAAATCTTCCTTTCCTGATGGAGTAACCTGCCCTTGTAAGATAAAAACACAGCTGTGTGAGAAAGTGTAACAGAACAAAGACATGCATTAAAAGACTGAAGCTGCTATTGTATTCGAACTGATATGAGACCTTTAAGAAGTAACTTTACAGAAAGACATTATGACTGACCAGCTGGATAGCAAGGCCGTATTGTATCTAAAGAAAAAGTTTTTTTAAATGTACTGCATCAGCATTATTAGATGAATAGAATACTGTTAGTAAAAGTGATGTAGATGCCTTGTGACTAACCACGTCAGTAAGGTGGGCATAACTTGAATGCAAACACTATAAAATATTCTGTACTTCCTGCATCATGTCAGACAAAATTCTGTACTTGTATGGTTTTTTGCCTCCTGGTGTACACTAGTAAACTTTTGAATCTGAACCTCCTGTGTATTGAATTATTAATTTTATTTAACAACTACTCATACACATACCACTACGCATACAGATAGTACGCATCAAACATGTAAATCCACATATGTGGAGGTTCTCTCAAAATAGTTACAAAAACACCAGAGTCCTCCAAAACACAAGTCTGCTACAGCTAACACAGTCTTCACACCACCCATGACATATAGCAACACCAGTGTCTCAACCACCAAGCCTGTAAGGCATAACATTCAAAAGCCAAGTTTTTTTATCATTGGAGACTTAAGAGTGAGACACATTGATGTCCCACTCACCAGGTTGGACAAGGAGAAAGCCATGGTCAGCTGTCTGAATGGTGCGAAGATTCACCAAATCACACATGCACTCAGGTCTCTTAGCAACAAGTACCATTATGACTCTGTCATAGTTTATGTTGGTGTAAATGACTTGAGATGTACCTCACTGGACTATATGAAGAGATATATGGTCAAGCTCTCTGAGTATGTGTCCGAGGCAGGTATGTCCCTAGCCTTGAGCAGCATACCACCCTTACATAGAATGATGTCACAGTATAAACAACAAATGATTGCTTTCAACAACTGGCTTTGTTTTTGGTTTCATTCCAAGGGCATCCAGTTCCTGTCCACCTGGGAAGCCATGGTCGACAAACCTCACTGCTTTACTAGGGACAGTTTACACCTGGCATCAGTAGGTTTTTGGCTGCTGGCAAAGGCTCTTGCCTCCCCCATAGTGCCTTTTTTAGGCAAGGTCTTGAAAACAACATTACCGACATTAAATTAACCAATCAAAACAAAATAAGGATCATGCTGCTAAATGTTAGGAGCTCAAACCAAAAACTGCTCTCCCTGGAAGCACTTCTATCACTAGAAGATGTAGATGTCTGTGCAGTCACAGGGATTTCAATTATCCCACCATCAAATGGGAAACCTTCTCTAGCCCAAACTTACTAGCACAAAAGTTCCTTGACTTTGTGAATTCAAATGCCCTGGAGCAAATTGTCTACACCCTGACAAGAGGAACAAACAGTCTAGATCTGGTCTTCACCAATATGTCAAACAGATGCACTACTGCAACTGTCAGTCATTAGTTAAAACTGACCACAAATCAGTCACCTTCGAACTGACACTAACAGCAGAACTCACAAAGGGTGAAAGACTAAAAAACTTCACCAAGGCAAACTATACCTTCCTAGATGAAGGTATAAATGCATTCCAAGCCCCACCCCAAGGCGAAAGTGGTAACCACACCGAAGCTTACACTAAAGCCCTGTACAACCAGTTGCATAAGTGTATAAACTCAGTTGTACCAGTTAGAATCAAAGCCAGAGCCCTAAGTAAAATCAACCTGCCATGGTGGACTTCCAGCATCAACAAACTCTACAATAAATGCAAAAAGTTGCTGTCCAAGAAAGCAAGGACAAGGACCCAACAATGGAAAAGCACCCTCCTCAACCTTAACAGGCAAATAAGACAACTTGCCAAATCATCCAAGAGCTCCTTTGACAGAATCCTAGCAAGTACTGCCAAGGATAACCATAAGGCCTTTTACAGCTATGTATGTAACCTAAAGGGAAGGACCAGGCATGTGCAGAACTGGTGGCCAACAGTATCACACACACTGACCCCAGCAAGATAGTGAATATGCTAGCGGATATGTTTGGTGAAAATATCACTACCTTATCCCCTCCTAACTTACAACAAACCCTCCCCCAGACTCTCACCCAACCTTACATATTTGAAAAGCAGGTTCTCAAAGCCCTGTCCAAAGCATAGAACACAGCATCTATAGGACCAGATGACATCCCAGACTGTCTTCTAAACAGGCTACAACATGAACTAGCATCATCACTAAGTACCCTGTTCAATCACAACCTAACCACAGGCTTTGTTCCTGCAGAATGGAGAACAGCTACAGTTATTCCCCTCCACAAAGGTGGCCTAGCAACAGACCTGGGGAATTACAGACCCATAAGCCTGACCAGCCTCATCTGTAAGGCCATAGAGCATATCATTATGGACCTTGTAAATAAAGACATAGGTGACATACAAACCCTTGATCCTTCTCAATTTGACTTTGTGAAGGGCAGATCCTTCTTGTTAAATCTGGTGGATTTCTTTGAAAATGTAACCAAGGCCATTGATGAGGGTAAAACTGTGCATACAACATACCTCGACTTGGCAAAAGTTTTCAGCACAATCCCACATTCAGGCATTACTGACAAACGTAGCATACTAAATGTAAACCCCTTCATTGTGAGATGGGTTGCCAACTGGCTCACAAGCCGGACACACACTATCAAAGTGGTGACTCCATACCCAGCAGACCTGTTACCAGTGAGGTGCCACAGGGGTCAGTGCTGGGCTCCCTACTGTTTGGCATGTAATTTTCAGAAGTTCTGGTCAAACTAAAGGATTGTGGATGACCAAGTTTGCAGATGACTGCAAACTAGGTGCAATCATTGAATCCCCAAATTATGTCAGTATACTCCAGGATGGTCTCACTCAGACCAACGACTGGTGTATTAGTCACAGTCTCAAACTGAATGCAAACAAATGCATCATCTTTCCCTTCAGTACAAACAATTTCCCTCCACACTATCAAATCAATAACAATACAATAAGTATCCATGAAGTGGTAAGGAACCTGGGATCACAGGTTGACTTCAACTTTAACTTCTACCACCATATGTCTACCATTGTAAGGAAAGCTTTCTACACAGCTCAGTTGATAATAAAGGCATTGATTTGAGAACAAAAGAAGTTATAACCCCTATATCCGGCACTTATCTGGCCCATAATTGAGTATAATTCCCCATTTGGTATGGACCGTACTAAGCATCTACAGCAATTAGAGAGACCTCAGAGGTTTATAACAAAGAAAATTATGGGGCTCTGGCTTGTTTCTTACATAGACAGACTAAAATACCTGTCACTGTACCCTGTATCATGTAGCCGTCTTAGGGGAGATGTATGCCTGCTCACAGAGCAACCCAAGACTCAAACCCAATGAACTTACTGCATATCCGTAAATGAAATGTGTCTAGGGCTACCCATTCCAGGGACTTAAATATGGCCTGCACCTCAAATAGGTCATGCTGGAGGGACAGATTTATCTCCCAGTAACTGCCACATCTTCGGAACAGGCTACCAATTCATGTGAAACAGAGCACCTCTATGGCACTGTTCAAGAGGAACCTAGATGAGTGGATGGGGAACCATAAATTTTTACTGGGAATAGTGCCCACAACCCTCCTGGACATGGGTAGTCATCACTATGTGCAATCTTGGGTATTGAGTAGTACCTCTATGGTATTACATTGGGTTGAAACGGCTAGACTTAAAATGACCTCCGGGTCAATAGTCTAGTAATCTCCTATGTTCCTATCATAAATATAGGCTATATCTTGAAGCACTACATCCGTTTCACAGTAGCAAACCCCACCTCTGCACTGCCCACCTTAGGCATACCTTAAAAAACTAACTGTCCAACAACTCTCTGCTTGACAATATTATCAGGAGAACAGTCCTGTATAAATAAAGAAAGCACTAACATGTTAAAATACAGACCTTTATTCTGAACTCAGTGGGGAGGATAAAGGACTAGTAGGCCTCATGCAGGCGCAGAAGTACATGAATACATTTGTTTGACTGCAGGTTGTTCTGTATCATGCAAACCAAGTGACCAAGAAAGTTTGAGACCCTAAGGGTACTCTTCATGGACCACTGTGACAGCTCCACAACTAGGCTAATGGGGTCTGATGTTGTCCAACTGGAGAGCATGTGTGCAGAGATCCTCACCAGGAAGCCACTGATAAACACTCAGGTTCCTGATAATTAACCTCAAACAAGACGGGACTAATCTGAACTTGCATAAAGTACAGACACATGCACACAGAAAAACAAGCAAATACTCAGCTAATTCCCACTTATCAGAAAACAAACTGATCCCCATAATGCATTTCAGTTTAGACAAATAAAAACTGAAATAAAAATAAGCCAAAAATATGGAAGATCCTATCCAGTAGTAAATAAACTTCAATTTATTTAACATTGGTTCACTTGGAAAGTCTGACTGGGACTGAGCCCATTTTCAGCAGAGGGCCAGGGAGAAATGTTCTAGATGCATGCCTTTGGAATGTTGCAGGAAACTGGAGCACCCACAGGAAATCCACGTAAATGTAGGGAAGACATGCATACTCCACACAGAAGGCACCCCAGCTGAGAACTGATCTGGAGAACCTCTTGCTGTGAGGTGACAATGCTAAATGCTGCACCACTGCACCACCCAAAGCCCATCCACCCAGATCAAAATTAAAATAGGAAATGTGTGAAATAAACAAGTAAATAAAACCAATGCAACGAAGCATTACATTAAAGTCAATACTACAGGGCATTAGTGTTTAGTTAAAAAAACACTAAATATATAACACTGAATGTATAACTTGTACATATTTCTTCCTCCACATATACAGATTTTAGAATTTAAGAAAAAATAAAAAGTCGCACTGGTCTTATTATGCAAGCATGAGAATTTCCAAATAATTTCCCCCAGAATGTTGCTGCACAGCTAATACCCATGTAACAAAACATGGCCATTATCCTTAGCAAATGATTATTTCCCCTTTTACATGAGAAGCAATATAAAAATATTACACTAAACTCTCCTGCAGGTTTTCACTCTCACTGTGTGTCCTCAGGAGCTTGAAAGGATAGGAGAATGGAATGCAAAACTGAAGGCACATGGGATGAAACTAAGCACAGATAAGACAGTGATAATGGCAGCAGACTGGAGAAATCAGAAGAAGCTGAGAATAGAGATAGGAGGGAAGATAGTGGAACAGGGAAATAGCTTCAAGGTGGTTGAGCAGAAGGGAAGTCTGTATGAAGAGGTCAAAGCTAGAATCAGAGGGGCTGCAGCCAACTGGCATAGAGTGTCAGGTGTAGCCTATGACAGAAGAATGCCAAAGAAGCTGAAAAGTATGGTGTACAGGATAGTGGTGCGACCAGCACTACTGTATGGTACAGAAACCTGGGCAGTAAAGGTAGAACAGCTGAACAAGCTAGAGGTGATGGAAATCAACCCCTATATCACGAGGTGGGTTGCAAACTGGCTCAAAGATTGAACCCAAAATGTGAAAGTAGCTGACTCCAAGTCAGACTGCTGACCAGTCATGAGTGGAGTCCCACAGGGATCGATTCTGGGTCCTCTCCTGTTTGGTATCTACTTCTCAGAAGTCCAGTACAACATGAAGGGACTCTGGCTGACAAAGTTCACAGACGAATGCAAGTTGGGAGCCATTATTAACTCCTCAAGTGATGTTGACATCCTACAGAAAGGCCTCACTGAGACAAACGACTGGTGTCAGAACCATGGCCTTAAGCTCAATGCCAAAAAATGTGTCATCATCCCCTTTGAGAAAAATGCAGTTCCCATGAACTACCACATCGACGTTAGTCCACTGAACACAGAAGCTGTTATAAGAGATCTGGGAACACAGGTTGACAGCAACCTCTCTTTTGACCACCACACTGCCACTGTGGTCAGAAAGTTATTCTATGTGGCACATATCATTACTAAGGGTTTTGCATCTAGGAGAAAGAGGTCATTGTCTCCCTCTACTCTTCCCTCATTAGGCCAATCATTGAGTACAATGCCCTATTTGGCATGTACCTCACTAGATGACTGCAACAACTGGACAGAACGCAAAAGTAGCTCACAAAGAGAATCCTAGGCCTTAAACACTTGTTCTATATGCACAGACTCAAAAAACTCCAACTATTCTGTGTCTCATATCACCTACTTAGAGGCGATCTCTGCTTGACTTATAAAGCCATGTCTGACCCATCTCTGTTAGAAATGCTACATCCAAAGAAATCCCAATCCTTCCACACCACATGCTCCAGAGACCTCAACCTCATTACCACAATCAACAGAATGTGCTGGATGGCCAGGTTCATAACCTAGAGAATGCTCGCTATGAAATGGTCTTCCCATACATGTCAAACAGAGCACCTCACTGGCCCTCTGCAAGAGAAATCTTGATGAGTGGATGGAAAATAGAAAATTCACCCCAGAGATCACGCCAGTGGCTCTACTCGACAGAGGCACTGGAAACTAAGGTTGGGTGGCAAGTTGCCAGGGTAATCTTATGGGCTAGGCTTGTAAAGGCTCTAGGGCCATTAACCTAGTACACACCTATGAACCTATGAAGTGCCTGAGAATGGTGGTAGGATGCACACTGTGGGTCAGACAAAGAAATGAGGACACAAGAGCAGAAGCCAAAGTAGCTCCAATTGCTGAAAAGATCAAAGAGAACAGATTATGGTAGTTTGGAGACGTGCAGAAAAGCAGAAGACAGTCTGGTGAGGAAGATTTGAGACAGTCAGGAAGAAGGTAAAAGGAAGTGAGGACATCCAGCAAAGAAGTGGCTGGATTGTGTGAAAGAAGGTCTGCAACAGTCAGGCATGAGTGTTGAAGAAGGCAGGATTGTGGCAGTGAGTCGAGAGAGTTGGCAACAGTTAACGCAATACCCTGACCTCTGTAGAAAAATGGGAAAAGGGGGCTGATGATGATGATGATGAATGATGATGTAGATACTCATCTTAGTCAAAAGTCCTGCAAGAACTTCAAAGCATGTCATACCTCCTACAGAGCCATATCCCACCGATAATGGCTTTGGTGCCACTTTTCATAAATTGAAATTACAATCCCTCAATTGTGAAGCATTGATAGACTGGGAATCTGTCAGACCTGAACAATGAATCTCTGTCTCCACTGCCTCATTAATGTGAATAGGAAAATGTTGACACATTTTCACGTCTTCCCGCTATCTCATTCAGATGAGTGCAGAAGCTTTTACCTCCCATCATACCTACTGTGGTATTGTCTTTGCCACTGAAGTTTTGTTTTAACTGAAGTTTCAAGTGATTAATGAACTCCATCACAGCTGAGAATGATGAGATCAAGTTTACAGTAAATCACTTAATAGCTCACATAGTATGATTTTCCTTACCATATAGTATAAAATGTCATGAAAAATATGCTATTATTCTTATAATAGTTATAAAATGTGAGTTAGAATGTAGGTATTAATATAATTTACAAAAAATGGTGAATTTTGTGTGAAGACCAAGATGAAAACTAACAGCAAATGGCGTCCCCTCTTAAACCTATATTATGTGCACTACTACTCCTTATTTTACTCAATATTACTTTCTTACTGTTAGGTGTATTGGTGCATGAGTAGTTTTCCCAGTTTATAGAGGGGTAGTTGAAGTCACCCAGTATAAGAGTGTTGGGTTGGACCCTAATACATACATGCATAATATAAATGTTTCAAGCACAGGCATCAATGCCCTTCTAGCTTGCCAATATACCAAAACACTTGTTCCCATAATAAATGTCCAGGCTTTTCTTAAAAATATCTAAACTAGTGCTTACTTTAATGTAATTTGGTAGTCTGTTCCATGCATCAGCTACTCTGTCAGAAAACCAATTAGTAACTTCTCATCCCTATAGAATCTTCTACATAGGTTGTCTGATGATTCTCTAGTATTTTTTGATAACCCCAAACTTTCCCAGAGGTCGTTGTCCATAAATGCCCTATATACCTGAATAAGGTCTCCTCTTAAATATCTGTAAGAGACACTGTACAAGTTCAGATATTTTAGTCTTTCATAATAACTTTCACATCCATGGATGCCCTTGGTATATTTCCGCTGTACTCTTCCCATTTTATTCATGCTTGTTTTCCTATAGGGTTTCCATATTGTTATTCCATACTCAAGTTTGGGTCTAATGTAAATAACAGACGACTTCATTATGTTTGATTTCCTATTCTTTATAAATCTTTTTATATAACCTATAGCTCTAGAGCTATCATTAGCCAATTGGTTGATATGATTAGAAAAACTCATAGCCGAATCTACCCATATACCCAGGTCCTTAAATTAGTCTACAGTCTCAATCACTGTGTGCTGTATTAAATATTCACCTTTCAGTTTATGTCTTCCAAATCTCATATGCTTAGTTTTTGATGTACTTATCAACATATTATTCTCCTGTGCCCAAATGGTCAATTTAGTCAAATTATTTTGCAGACATGCCTTATCTGTAACACTTGTAATCAGTTTACCCAATTTCAGGTCGTCAGCATATAGACTGTAGAACACCTCAGATGTAAAAGTAAGGTCTGAAAGATACAATCTAAACAAGTAAGGGCCTAGGACAGAGCCCTGTGGGATACCTTGACTGTAACCAAGTATTTCACCTGTCCAGTTGTTGTATGATACTTGCCATGTCCTTTTTGTAAGCCACGCAGCTATCCATCTTATCAACAGTACATCAATACCTAGTTGTACTAATTTATTGATCAGTGTTTTATGTATGACACTGTCAAATGCTGAAGTTAAAGCTATATAAATCACATCACAGCACAATTTTTCATTCATAGCTGTTATTATATTGCTATAGAACATCATGGTAATAGATCTATTTTCAACATATGCATGCTGATGTATGGTTTAAAGTCCCACCCTATCCAGTTCTGACAATAACTTATCCAGTATTACCTTCTCCATTATTTTTCCACAACATGAAAGTAGACTTAAGGGTCTATATTATTCTGAGTTTGTCCTATTCCACTTAAACACAGGTTTTATAAGTGCATGTCTCCATATTAATATGACCTAGTGAATAATAGATATAATGTTATTGTAAGTTCTTGCTGAAGTGTTTTCAGGTCATTGTTACTTAATCCATCTCCTCCCTGTGCTTTGTTTGGATCCAGTTTGTACAGTTCTTTTTCAATATAATCTAATTTGATTCCAGTATCTGGGGTTACATGGATGTCACTAGGACAACTTATGACCCCTTTTGTGAAGCCAAACTGTTTTGCATAAGATTTTGTAAAATATATCTATAATCTGCTGTGTCTGAGAATAAATTTTAGAATCTGCACAGTTTGTCAAGTTGTGTATCTTTACTCCTTCCACATCTTATGTATCTATAAAAAGGTTTCCTATTATGCTCAATGTCTTTATATACATTTTCTTTAAATTTTTCTTGATCTTGTCTAACACTATGCTTAATCTGTTTGTCCAGCTTGTTTATTTCATTTTTCAAAGTTGTAGTTCGACTGCTCTTCCATTTCTTATATTTTTGTCTCTTACCTTAATCAGGTATCTTGTTCTTATGGAAATATACCCCCCTGGTGTTGCATGCCTAGATCCTGATGTTAAACATTTTTTTTTACTTTTTGCACTCAAACAATTTCTCTTTCAAAACTTTCCTCATTCCATCTGCAGTTTTTCCACTGAGCACCTCATTCCAGTTAACTTTATATAGTAACTGTTTTGCTTCCCTATAATCTGTAATTAACCTTCTGTACATTGGCTTAGATTTCAGTTTGGCAGAATTATCTAGCAGCAAATTAACCTTAATAACCACATGATCACTGCACATCAATGGTGATAAAACTTGACTTGAAGTTACAGTAATTTCTTTGGGAACACAAACAATATCTAGTATATTCTGTCCCCTGGTAGTTTTTTTTTTACAATCTGAAGCATTTGTTGTTCCTGAATATACTCTGTGAATAATTTCTTTACTAAAGTTGTTGAAACAATATTATTCCAGTCTGTTTCTGGTAAATTTAAGTCCCCAGCTAATATTATTCTTCCCTCCTGTATTTCATGCAAGAAATGTATGAATTCCTGTAGGTCATCTGCACTTGACTTTGGTGGTCTATACACTCCAACAATTGTTATATGTTCCAGGGTTGTCTTTATTGTCACAGTTACACAGTCTATAGTATTGGTGTTATCATTCAACATGTAATAATCACAGGTCTCATAGCTATCTTTAATCCCAATCATAACACCTCCACCTGATTTTTTGTTAGAAATAGTTCCCAGGGTGCTTAGGAACGTGGGGTGAGAGTCTTGGGACATGGTTGGGGACCTAGAGCAGCCTACGACCTGAATCGCCATGTTAGCCACTGTTAGTTGTGCCTGAAATATCTCCAATGCATTATGCTGGGCTACTAGTCTGGAGGTGTGAATATCCTTTATGAATATGGAGACCCCAAAGCCTTTTTTTATAGCCTGCCAGCACAGGGGTGCTCCTCTGTAGGAGGTATGACATCCTTTGAAGTTCTTGCAGGATTTTTGGTTCAGGTGAGTACATACATCATCATTCATCATCGTCATCAGAAATCTTTTCCCATTTTTCTACATGGGGTCAGGGTATAGCGTTAACTGTTGCCAACTCTCTTCATTCAGTGCCACACTTCTGCCATTAGCAAACTCTACAACAGAAGGAAGAAACTGTTGCAGAAAAAGGTGAGGTCCCAAGACTGGAAAAACTCCCTTATTAGCCTCAACAAAAAGTTGAGATCCCTCATCAAAACCTCTAAAGCTAGCTATGAAGGCAGAATTGTGGCAGACACTAAAAACAATCACAAAGCCTTCTACAGTTATATCAAGAATCTCCACGGCAATACCAAGATTTGCTCTGAGTTACTGGACAATGGTACCTCCTATATTGAGCCAACAGATATTGCCAACATACTGGCCAACAGATTCAGTACCAATGTTACCCCTCTCTCCCCCCTAAAGGACCAATCACAATACCAGTAGATTGCCAGGCATCCAGTATTACTGCTGCACAGGTTAATCAGCACTGTTCAAGGCCAATAATACAGCTTCTATAGGACGTGATAATATCCATGGCTGTGTTCTACATGAACTACAGAGTGAACTGACACCTCACCTGTGTCACCTGTTCAGTCACAGCCTCACCTCAGGCTTTGCCCTACCGAGTGGCGCACTGCTACAGTCATCCCTCGCCATGAAGGGGGAGCGACTACAGACCCTGGGAATTATCGCCCCCATTAGCCTGACGAGTCTGAACTGTAATGCTCTGGAGCACAACATCATGGACTCATCATCACTGACACACAGGTTAAAACAGCCCTATCCAAAGCCAAAAGCACAGCTTCAATGGGACTAGACAGAGTCCCAGGCTGTGTCTTACATGAACTCCAAAATGAACTAACCCCTCATCAAAACACACTGTTCAAACTCAGCCTCTCTACAGGCTACATACCCATAGAGTGGCGCACAGCAACAGTTATCCTGCCTTACAAAGGTGGAGCCACAACGGACACCAGGAACTATCGCCCTATAAGCCTGACTAGCCTGGTCTGCAAGGCTATGGAGCGCATCATCATGGAACTCATTAACAGAAACATTGGGAACCTCCAAACATTAGACCCTACCCAGTTTGGCTTTGTTAAGGGCAGATCATGCCTTCTAAACCTGGTGGGCTTCTTTGAGACAGTTATCAAGGCTTTAGATGAGGGAAAGGAGGTCCACACAGCCTACCTAGACCTCGCAAAGGCTTTGGACACCATTCCCCATTCTGGTATTATAGACAAGCTCACCAGCCAGAACATAAACTCCTACATCACAAGATGGGTTGCCAATTGGCTCATGGAGAGAACCCACACGGTGAGAGTTGCAGGCTCTAGGTCCGACTCTAAACCAGTTACAAGTGGTGTCCCCCAGAGCTCAGTCTTGGGACCCCTCCTGTTCGGTATACACTTCTCAGAGGTACAGGCAAGCACAGGAGGACTATGGCTGACCAAGTTCACAGACGACTGCACACTGGGGGCCATAACTGACTCTCCAGCTGATACAGACATCCTCCAGAAGGGACTCACTGAGACGGATACCTGGTGTCAAAATCATGGCCTCAAGCTAAATGCCAAAAAGTGCATAGTCATCCCCTTTGGAAAAAACAAAGTACCCGCGAACTACCACATACGTGGTAGTCCCCTAAATACAGAAAATGAAATAAGGGATCTGGGGATCCAAGTAGATAGTAATCTCTCCTTTGATAATCATATTGCCAAGGTGGTTAGAAAATCCTTCTATGTGGCCCAACTAATCACAAAAGGGTTCGCATCTAGAACAAAAGAGGTTATTGTGCCCCTCTATTCATCACTCATCAGACCCATCATAGAGTACAATGCCCCATTTCGGATGTACCTTACAAGATACCTACACTAGCTGGAAAGACCACAGAAGTACCTCACCAAGAGGATTACTGGCCTCAAACAGATGCCCTATGCAGCCCGACGGAAGAAACTCCAGCTGTACTTGGTTGCATAAAGCCTACTCAGAGGTGATCTCTGCCTGACATACAAGGCCATATCCAACCCAGAATTGATGGACATTCTCCACCTAAAAAAAAAAATCCCTGAGAGCCACATGCTCTAGGGATCTAAACCTCACCATAACGATAAATAGGACTTGCTGGAGGGATAGATTCCTGTCCCAGAGACTCCCCATACTTTGGAATAGGATTCCAATCTACATTAGGCAGAGCCCCTCACTAACACTCTTCAAGAGAAACCTTGACGAGTGGATGGGAAACAGAAAATTTACCCCCGGGATCACTGCAGTGGGTCTGCTGGACAGAGGCACATGAAACTAATGGCTCTGCTGGACAGAGGCACAGGGAACTAATCTAAGGGGGCGGCAAAAGCCAACACATTCTGGATAGGCTTACATATGCCCTCAGGCAGATAGAACCCACAGTGTGAAAGTAGCTGACTCCAAGTCAGACTGCCGACCAGTCACAAGTGGAGTCCCACAGGGATCGGTCTTGGGTCCTCTCCTGTTTGGCATCTACTTCTCAAAAATCCAGGCCACCACGGAGGGACTCTGGCTGACCAAGCTCACCCACAATTGCAATCTGGGAACCATTATTAACTCCCCAAGTGATGTAGACATCCTACAGAAAGGCCTCACTGAGACCAACAACTGGTGTCAAAACCATGGCCTTAAGCTTAATACCAAAAATGCGTCATCATTCCCTTTGGGAAAAACTCAGTTCCCACTAATTACCACATTGATTGTAGCCCACTGAACACTGAAAGCGAAGAGATTTGGGGACACAGCTTGACAGCAACCTCTGCTTCGACCACCACATTTCCACTGTGGTCAGAAAGTCCTTCTATGTGGCACACCTCATTACCAAGGGTTTTGCATCCAGGAAGAACGAGGTCATCATCTCTTTCTACTCTTCCCTCATTAGACCAATCATCGAGTATAATGCCCCATTTGGCATGTACCTCACTAAACACCTGCAACAGCTGGAAAGGCAACAAAAGTACCTCATAAAGAGGATCCTAGGCCTCCAACACTTGCCCTACAAAAAACTCCAGCTTTTCTGTGTCTCATATCATCTATTAAGAGGTGATCTCTGCTTGACTTACAAAGCCATATCTGACCCAGCTCTGTTAGAAATGTAACACCTAACAAAATCACAATCCCTCTGCACCACACACTCCAGGGACCTCAACCTCATTACCACAATCAACAGAAAATGCTAGAGGGACAGGTTCATTACCCAGAGACTGCCTATGCTCTGGAATAGACTTCCCATACATGTCAAGCAGAACACCTCATTAGCCCTTTTCAAGAGAAATCTTGATGAGTGGATGGGAAATAGAAAGTTCACCCCAGGGATCACTCCAGTTGCTCTACTTGATAGAGGCACCGGGAACTAATGGCGACATGATGCCAGGGCACTTCTATGGGCTAGTCTTGTAAAGGCTCCAGGGCCATTGGCCTAGTACACACCTATGAACCTATGATGCTTTAATTTGTAGTGAACCTCCTCTATTACATTATATGAAATGTTTACAATCAATTGAATCTTGCATGCTCTGTATAACTGAATGTACTACTTAGAATCTACTTTATTCCATGTATTTAGTTACTTTTCCTATTGTATTTTATTGTATTGCAATGTACTGTATTGTATTTTATTGTACTGTATTATTTTTACTTGTGGAGCTTTTCTCCTTGGGCCTCAACTGAAAATGGGTGCTGCTTGGCCCAGTGGACCACTTCAGTAAACAAATGCCAATAAATAAATAAATAAATAAATGCATAAATAATAAATGTTCGAATTAGCACTCTATATGAGTAATAGTTGTACAGACTGTCTGCCAGCATCAGCAATAATTTTCAAATGAGCATATTTCACTAGGATCCATGCAGGTGACTGTACAGTCACCGTCCCTCAGAAGCAAATGGCAAGTAGTACAAACAGGAGCAAAATCATTCTTTTATGGTAACTGAAACACTCAAACTCAATTTTATGAATAATGTAGTTATCACCTACATTAATTTGTCAATATATGTCTGCGTTCCATAGTTACCTAAATAAGGAAGGTTTGTACCACAAAATGAATACTTTATTTCGACACAAATTAAGCAGTGTCATCAAAGGGCTGCAAAGCATATTAACACCCAAGGACTGGGCACCTTTCATTCCCACAGTGTATGTATGTCACTGAGTGATAGATCCAGGTTTGATTTCCTGCCAGGGCACAAGTGCCTGGTGGGTGACATCATGTGCCTGGTGGGTGACATCATGGTCTCCAACCCAGAAGCTGATAATATATGGAAATGGAGATAAAAATGGTTAACTGAGTCTGTGTCTGGCTTTGTTGTAGAGTGACAGTCACAGCTGGGTCACGTCA
The DNA here is from genome assembly GCF_019279795.1 of Protopterus annectens. Lineage (NCBI taxonomy): Eukaryota > Metazoa > Chordata > Ceratodontiformes > Protopteridae > Protopterus > Protopterus annectens. The sequence continues at coordinate 699,507,883 of NC_056748.1, forward strand.
GTGGAGGTGGGTGCATCACTAGTAATGTATGGTGTAATACACTGAATCGAGACTATATGACATGATGCAGCCCAGAACTAAAGAAAATCTAGTTCTTTATGACTCCCACCCATCATACCCTGGACAGAAGTAGTTGTGGTGTGAAGCATGTCTGTCCATAAACATAGCAGCATAAAATATAAAAGAAAGCAATGATTCCTATTATAACAAAGGTCTTCATAAAAGTATCAGCATGCTATCTTATGTCTTAATGCAGTCTAAAATGAATTAGTACATCTCTGCTCGATAAGATGCAAAACATTGTAAATGAAGCAGCAAAAAATGAACTCATAAGTTCAACAAGTCACCCTGCAAAACCTCTCAATATGTATTCTTTCTTTCAATTCCATGAGTTAATCTAACCACCTGGCAAAAATAAAAGTGTCCCAGAAACTATGTTTCATGGACTTGTAGTGCACTCAGACAATATAAAAAGGTAACATGAATGACTGGCCTTAGGCATAGGCACTACCCAGGTTAATATTCAGGTGAGGGGTACATTACTTCAATTTTAATTTATTTTAAGTATAAGAACAAAATGATGCTGCCAGTGTTGCAGTGTCCCCACTGAAAACAACCATGGCTGTGGTACACTGTGTGTGCGATGGCTTTCTCTTCAATCTCTCTCATGATCTAGGCAACCTGTCAAGAGTACCTTTGTGGCTCTCTAACTGGTTGGATCATGGGTGAGAGGTGGGATAACATGAAGCAGAAGTCAGGAAAAGTAAGTAGAAGATTTCACGGACATAGTGAATATCTGTAGTCAGTGACATCATGAATGCTTGCGAGGCAATGCTATGCTCAGCTTGCAGCTCAGCTGCGATGTTTTCAATTATAGCAAACAAGTTTTTTTATTGTTATATTGGCAGACAGACAGATATCATGAGCAGATGATGCAGCTTTCAGGAACTAATGTGTAGCTGTATGAAGCACTTTGCAACACTTTATCTACATGTGCACTTTGTACAGACTTTTGGGAACTATCCATGAATGTGCGTGATGGATCCTGAAGCAGCAGCTTTGCCAGAGGTGAAGGTGTCTACAGAACAGATTGTGTTAGAAAGAACAGTTTTGTATATACCTGTTAAGCATGCATCATTTAGCTTTTAAACATTAAAAAATATAATTCATAGATTAGTTTATGTTAGGGAACACTATCCAACTTTAATCCATGAAAGCATCTTTTATAAGTATGTACTGGGCAATAAATCTGCCAGCAATTACAGGGCTAGCCAAAAATGACCTTCAAAAAGATCAAAACTAGAAAGACTAGGGGAGAATTTCAGGTTGCCCATCAAATTAGCAAAAGTAAATTAAGGCACCAAAGTTACACACTGGAAATCAGTCACTGTACTTTATTGCAGAAGACAAACGGTAAGCGCTTTCACAACTTAATGGGCAGGATTCACGAAGGCTTGCACGGAGTGTAAGAGACGTGCAACACTCCATGCAAGCCTCGCGATCCAGGAACAGCCCTAAGCTCCGTGTAAGAGACCAGCTAAAACGTCTCTTACACGGACTGGGCGTGGACATGCTAAATACCTCACTTGCATCCGAAAGGTATGCAAATGAGGTATATTAGCGATCCACGAAGCAGAAACCAGTCCGTGTAGGAGACGTTTTAGCTGCAGAAATGTACTCAGTTGACAACTGAGTACATTTCTGCAAATTCCACAACGGAGCCATATCAGCTCCAAAAAAAAGTTGCATATGACTCAGGCAGCATGCCAATGGCCAAATATGGGGGCATTGGCAATACAACACGATGCCAAAATAATAAAATTATAATTTTTTTTTCGGCGATCGCCTATGTTTAAACCCAGCGCAGCCCCGCGCAAATGGGCTGCGCTGTATAAAAACATAAAAAAGAAGGTTATAAACCCACAAATGTAGGTTTCATGCAATACATGGAATGACAATGCAGGGACCAGCAGACCAAAAACAACATGGCCACCGTGTAGTGGTTGCTAAGGGGGGAAGCTGAGTCTAAGACATGTAACTAAGCATTAGTAGGCAAGCTCATGTAAATGAGGGTTCTGATACTGAATCTCACAGTCACATAGTAAATGAGCACAGTCTGAGTAGTGTAAGAGATACATAAGGGGGAGGAATAGAGTAGGAAATAGGTGACATCACAGGGGGGAATGGTAGAAAGAAATGCAGTTCATTGGAGGCCAATGTAACATGACAGATGACAGGCATAGATCATGGAAAGAGGTGTGCCACTAGATAAGTCATGGAAAGTCAAGAAATGGAAGGTGTATACTGTTACTTACACCAAAGTTTCTTGCTGGGCGTGCATGCGCACGTGTGCGCGCCATGAAGCGCGAGTAGGACAGTGTGCGCGCGTGTAAGGCAGTCTGAGCATGTGGGAGCATGTTGTGAGATGTTTAACACTGTTTGCACGGGTGTGTGCGCATGTAGGGCAGGCTGAGTATGTTGGAGGCTGTTGGCAGATGTGTAACAGTGTTTGCGCGGGTGTACGCGCGTTTTAACCCGAATAAGTAGATTCTGAACCGTGTAAGCACGTGTGCGCGCGTGTAAGCCACTGTGAGCGTGTTTCTGATGGTATGCACGTTGCTCCCCCCAGAGGAAACAGAGAGGAAAAAGGAAGCAACAGAATTAATAGGAAGCTAGCAGGGATAACTGCTGAAGCTAGCAGGTGAAAACAATTAGAAGCAGGCAATTACACAGGCAGAATAGTAGCCCAGCCCAGCACTTAAAACTCTGCAAACAGTAGTGCAGGATGTTTCCCTTAAGAGACACTGCAAGACAGGAGTAAGCTAATAGAAGTGAAAACTGAAAAAGCTGAACTCAGAGCAGAAATGTTAGGGGCTGCCATAGCTGTCATAATGAGACATAGGCGACTTGCTGAGGGTGGTGACAATGCAGATGGTGCCAGACAACCCACAGTGAGGAGACGGAGAAGAGTGTACAAGGCCAGGGTCACCTACCATGGGTTACATGAGCTGGAGATAGTAGAGCGCTATAGAGTGGACAGAGAGCTCCTGCAGCAAATTGTTGAGCTGTGCAGGCCATGCCTCACACACAGAACCAACAGAGGGGAACCCATCCCAGTGGAAACCAAAGTATGTGTTGGCCTAAGAATACTAGCAACAGGTACCTTCCAGAGACCAACTGGCGATATGATGGGGATATCACAGGCATCAGCCTCCAGGGTACTGCACCAGTTCCTGGATGCCATGTCAGCACATGTCGGTGATCATGTATATTTCCCCAATGCCTGTGAGGTATTGGCCAGCAATATGCGTCTCTTCCAGCAAATAGCGGAATACCCTGAGGTACTGGGTGCAATAGACTGCACACACATACGCATCAAAGCACCAGCCGGTGAGCGGGGTAGGGCCTACATTAACCGCAAGGGCTTCCCCTCCATCAACTGCCAGGTCATGTGTGATGCCCAGGGCATAATAATGAATGTGTGTGCTGGCTGCCCTGGGAGTTACCACGATTCCCACATCTGGCATTTGACGCAGCTGTACCAGACATTTGCCAATGGGGACATCCCACACGGACACCTAGTGGGGGATGCAGGTTATGCACTGGAGCCGTGGCTGATGACACCCATCAGAAACGTACACAAACCTGAACAGGAATGCCATAATGAGGCACACGCACAAACACGTAATGTAATAGAGCGTGTGTTTGGGCTGCTCAAGTCACGGTTCCAGTGTCTGGACACATCTGGTGGAGCCTTGCAGTACACACCAACTACATGTACCCAAATTGTCAAGGTATGTGCTATGCTACATAATATGATCTTGCGAAAACAGCTGCAGCAGGACCAGCATAGGGCCGGGCCAAACAGCCCCCCACCATTGCCAAGGCCATCACAGGCAGAGCGTGACTCGGAGGAGGAACAACCTGAGCCTGCCCCAGTAGGCAGAAGGAGGTGTGCCCAGTATGCCCTGGCCTTGGCAAAGAGGCAACGCATAGCACATACACTGGCTCAGTAGGAACCCTGGGAATGATACCCCCTCTGACTCACTCAAATAATAACATGAATGCCTAAAATGACATGACCTGCTCACTAACATGTACAGGGAAGTGTAATATGCGCATCCGACAGAGGCAGCCCTGCAGCACCACCTGAGGCATGAATGCTATGTGTTAAGTAATGTAACACCATGTACTATATGCACACCTGAGCATCCTGACTAACATCCACCCTCACCAAGCATGAAGCCACAAAATGACGATGGGATGATCAAGTGCAATAACTGGCTGAAGTAATGCAGTCAGTCAAAATGTGTTTCAGGCTGGGAAGATATGCGGAGCTTGACATGATGCACCACCTGCTAGGGGTGGCATGCACCTATCATGCCATGCCCCATGGATACCGGCAAAGGCTGTCAGTACCCACAGCATGCCCTGAATAGGTAAGTCTCAAAACACAAACCCACCTTCATAGGTTCTACAAGGGATAGGAACCTAGATGTAATGCTACCCAATGACAGATGTATAAACAGCAAGATGTGTGCAGTGTAAACGCACACAGTATGGAGAATGTAGATACCAGTCCTGTAATAGAGAACTGGGCAAGGCTCACATCAGCACCCTAACACTACCAGGTCACACCTCATACTGTGCTGTACAGCCGCAAAACATGGAACAAGCTACAAAAGGAGGGTGACTAGCAAGAAATGGCAAGGATAACCACACCCCCATGTTGGTACCACAACAAGAAGCAGCATGGAATAGCCATGGTCAAATACCAATGGCTAAAACTGCCTCGCAGTATATAGCCTGCTGCAGACTACTGTCCTAATACCAGGAACAGCACCTGGCCTATGTCGGAATACATGAATATATCAAGCCCCCAAACCTCATTATATTGCTTGACTGAAAATACCCAGACATACACCGGTAGCATTGTACTAGCACCAACACAGTAGGAGAAAATTACCCAGATTCCATAAACCAAAATGCCCAGGAACAATGTACTACTCCCACAAGAGGGGTAAGCATACTGGATGTGATAATCAGCAACATGTGTACTGGATGGCAAGATGAGAAGTGTACCCCTCACTGGTAAGACCAGACCATAGAGTAATCACACTGGATATACACATCCTGACCCCAGTCCCTGGCCAGAATACTACAGTGAAAAACATGTGTAAAGTATAGGTTGCAGCCCTCAAAACCGATGTTGAATCCACAAAAGGCCCTGTGCAAGTGCAGAATATGGGACACACCACAGAACATGTTATACAGGCATTCCATGAACACAGCCAGGAATGCTTGGAGTATGCAATCACAAATAACAACAACACACAATGTCATACACGCAGGCATCTGGCATGCTGGCCTCCAGCCATTACCAAACCATGCAAGAGAATGAGGAAGCTACCACATGATAGAGCAAACATAAAAAAGGAAGTAATCACTGACCAGTAGTATGGCAACAACATATGTCCACACATACAATCCACTAAGTCCAGCCACAACAAGTAGAATCTGTGAATCCAGAGGCAATGTGATGCCAGTACCAAGTACACAGACAACCACAACACCCCCCAATAAATACAAATATATGTGATAGATGCATCCATGTATCCAAACCAGAGGTTGAGCTCCAACAACTCAGTACTGTCAAAACTAGTCAGGAGGAGAAGGTAACCACATACACCACAAACCCAGTCCCACATAGACCTACCACAACTGTAAACCAAACACATAAACACAGACAAATATTCCTGGAGGCCTTAATTACAAACACACCACACCAACAGAAGCCTCCAAAGTAGATCACAAGCAACCACAACCTTCAAACATAGCACATGCAACGAATAGTACGCAAAGCTGGTGTGCCAAACAGTCACAGGCCAGAAGGAGAAACAACATGCCTGATACAGTCGTAATAGGTGTCTGTATAGGCAGACACACAGCTGTCCCACTCACCAGACTGAACAAGGGAAAGGGTAGAGTAAGCTGCTTGTAGGCTGCCACAAAATGCCACATAACACAAGTACGCAGGCACTCCAAAGCAAGCAGAAATATGATGCACTCAATGTCCATGCTGGTGTGAATTACCTGAGATGTACCTCCCTGGTCAACATCAAAGAGACATGGATGGTCCCTCTGAGTATGTACCCCAGGGGATGACACTGGCTGTGTGCAGCATCCAACCCTCACCAAGAATGATGCCACAGTACAAACACAGAATGCTCATGTTTAACAGCTGGCACAGTTACAGCTGTCAGTCCAAGAGGGTCTAATGTGTGTCTGCTTGAGATGTCAAGCATGACAAGCCATGCTGCTGTTCCAGGGATGGCTGTCAGCTGTTACCCATGTGCGTCTGGATACTGGATAAGGCCTCTGCCGCCTCCATAGAGCCGTATGTAGGCAAGGCCAAAAAGACTACCCACCACCCTAGAAAACATAAGTGGTAGGAAACATAAGGGTAATGCTGACCAATGCCAGATGTGTAAACTGCAATATGCATGCCCCTGAGGCACTTCCTATTATGGAGAACATTGATGTCTGTCCAGTGACAGAAGCCTGCTGCAAGCCTAGTGATAGCACACGAGCACTACTAGGTTATACCACATATCATGTGTTATGGCCCCAACACCTGCATCAAAACATCAAAGGAGGGGGAGTATCCATATGCAGCACAGGCACCCATATTGCCAGGTAACTGACAATGCACAAAGCAGCGGACACCACCCATGTGCACATAACTGTAGTCAAAACTGTTGTACAGTCTGTAGCATGCGACAGACCACACTCTCACACACAAGAACTCCACCCAGACATCCGAAGACACTGGACAGTCCTGTGCTGAGGCCAACATGGACTCCAAGAATAATGGAATGCCAAATCACACTACTGCCCAATGTCAGCCTTACCACAGGATATGTACCCAAAGAGCAGTGTACAACAACAGTGGTCCATCACAACAAAGGTGTTGCCTGAATGGATACTCCAAACTACCACCCCAGGATCCTGACAAGTTGTTCTGCACAGCTATGGAAAGGATCAGTATGTACCGCAGACAGAAGGCTATTGTGGACCTACTGATACTGGACCCTACACACCGTGGCTGTTGTAACTGCAGAACTGGCCCCTAAACATGTCTGACCCATTTGAAGCAGTCATTAAGGTCACTGATGAGGGCAATGTGGTCCACACAGCGTAGCTGGACCGTGCACATGCTTCTAGACAATACCGTACGAGTTCAGTATGGATATGTTCACCAGCTTAAATATACACCTCTATGTCAGTAGAGGGGTTGCAAACCAGACCAAGGACAGAACTGACATGGTCAGACATGCCGCATCCATGTCAGACTACAAAGCGGATATGAGTGGCATCCCACAAGGCCTGGTCTTGGCCCCCCCACCCCCGTTCTGTATACATATCCCATAGGTATAGGCCAACATGGAAGGACTGTGACTGAGCATGTATGCGGAGGAGTACAAACAGCCCACCATATCCGACCCCCAGCTGACACAAGCAACCCACAAAAGGGCCACCTACAAACAGACAACTGTAGCCATAGCCATGTCAGCAAGCTAATTGCAGAACTGTGTATAGACAACCACCGTGGATATACAGTAAGTGCCCACAAATTACCACACAGGTGTTAACCCATGAGGTACCTAACATGTAATGTGAGACCTGGGTACAAAAGGTGATAAATATCCTGCACTGGACAAACATGTGGCTGTAGTGTTCGCAGAAACATGCACCATATACCCACCCAAACATGAAGGTTGGCAGATGTAGATAAGGGGAACTCACTGTGGCTCTGCAGCCATCCTCCATCAGCGTCACAACTGACTACAATAGCCCCTGTGGGATATACCACAGCAGACACCTCCATCAACTGTAAAGTCCACAACAGTACCCACCAGGGGTAGCAAAGAGCATGAACAGATGCCATGTGTTGCCTGAGTAAACAAACTGCAGCCCCACACACCGCCATCCTTCCCAGCTACAGGAAAGCTGTGCCTGATGTATGAAGCCATGTCCAACCTGGAATGAATGAACATGTTGCACCTTGTACAATCTGAATGGCAGTGAGCTATGCACATGAGAGACCTGAACCCCAGCACTGACATACATAGGACAAACTGTACAGAATGATCCATAACACAAAAGGCACCCCGCACTTCAGTAAACTCCTGGTACAGGTCAGCCAGAGAGCCACATATCGACACCCCTCAAGAGGCATCCTGATGAGTGTATGGGAGATGGTAGGCTACCCTGGGTATCACTGTTATGTCAGAGGTAGACGGAGGCACAGTATACTAACCATGACATATGTCATGGCAAACTCCAGTTACAATGTGTGTCGAAGGACAAACACACCTTGTGACTAGCATCAGAAATGGCCTAGGAAACATCGCTAGTGTTTGCCAATGTCCACCCATGTTGTGGAATACACTAGCAATGTTGGACGAGCCTGGTGTAGGTAGTCCATATCTGAACATATTGCAACATGGTCATATGTGCACAACTGGCCCCTACACAGTCTGTTGTGCTCACTATGAAGATGTCAAGCAGTCATAGGACTAAAGCCCAGGATACTGTCCACCACAGTGAAAGTACCGAACCAGTACACTATACGGTACTACAGTGTTAGGTCATTATGAAAGTATGTTGAGAACTGTCTGCAAAGTATCCCATGCAATCCCTGCAGGCACAGTATAATCCCTGTTGTGGCAGACACGAAGCAGTTGGCCAGTTAGTACACAACATGACACCCAACACACAATCATAAACGTGCGATATTGTCGAAGTTCACACACACCCAAATATGTGGTGGACTTCAGAGTGCAACATATGGAAAGCTCACACTGGGCATGCTCGCACACTTTGATGAATGAGGCATATGTCAGACAACATGCCATGGAAAGGCTGAACTGGGCATGCTCACACACTTAGGCCATATCTCCGTTTAGCAGTTGGCCACACATATCTGGTATTTGTACGTGTCAGTCCAGGAACCAACCACAACACAGCAATCAGCCCAGTGCACACAGTAAATGACCACAGAGACATAACTGATATAGTGGATCGCCATATGCAAACATCTTCCACAGATACACAAGTTGGTCATAGGAACAGGGAATGCTATGGCAATAAAGATCTGCAAACAGTAGAACAGCACAACAAATATTGTGCATCCAACAATTGAACATATGGGTGTAGAGGTCAATACTAGGCTTCTTGCCCCAGGGAATGACAGCTCAGCCAGAGTGTGCTTGGCATCTGCATCCCCAAGATAGTAGGCTACTGTGCCACTGTAAAGTAGGTCACAGAAGGCAAAATGTGAGGCTAGTGAGCTGTGCCTCTGTCAAGCAGGGGCAACGTGGAGGTCTCAGGGATTGAATGTGCTAAGCCACAGCCATGTTGTCGGTGTGTGCTGTGAGACGGTTGCTGAGAATCCCTGACAGTAGGTGTCCGTCAATAACAGACTGAGGGGAGCCCTATCTGCATTGTCTGGACGATTCCACTGTCAACACTGTGTTGTAATGAGTATGTGTGAATGAAGTGCCATGCCAGAACTGTCCACAGATGTCCTCCCTCTGTGGGCTACAGCTCTGCAATGTATTAGGTCACTCTGTCTGTTGAACGGCGCATATATGGCTGGTGTACAGCTGACAGGTGTCTTGTTGTGGAGCAGTCATGGGTATATGTGGGATAGCATGACCAATGCAAACTGTACACATGCTCATAGAATGCAATTGTCAAGGATTATGCTGAGTGGCCAGTATAGTCCTCCAGCATGGGTCCTCTGAAGTCATCCACCCCAGTCTACACAAGTGTAGAGTCTGCTTGTGCTAAACACAGTTTGTGTGCAGTGACAACCTTGCCTGGGGGTGGAGATGAGATATGGATGTCCAGGGAAAGGTGGGTATGGTCAGATATCAACAATGGTGGTCTACCTCTGGTATGGAACAGTGAGTACCCACGTTGCAGATGGACAGGTGCAATATGTATTCACCCATGTGGCTGTGGTGTGTGGTTCTGCCATAGCACATGGACCCACAAATTGTAGTGGCTGTAGGGTAAAGTGGTAGAGGCCTGAGTAGTTCTCACACACAATATGCCTGTACCTGATGTTAACAACTGGAATGGTGTATGTGAATACCTGCATATCCTGGCACTGTTCCCGGGGAAGCTAAGTGTGTGTCCTGGATGTGGGTGTGGTGTTCTGGACTGGTTGTGTTGTGTGTTACAGGTCCTGTGGTCCCAAAGCATGGTATAGAACATAACCTGCCAGTGCGATGTGCATATCTGACCCTGACGTAGGTGGCTGCAAATGCATATATATGCTATCCCCCACCTGACAGGTAGTACTACATCTACATACCTCTGTAGAAATAAAGATGTCATCACCCTATAAATACTACAGGTACAGAATAGATGCCCAGTAATTCGGATAGTGCGCCCTGCTAATGCGTCTCCCTCAAGTGTCATAATATAGTTAGGTAGGGGTTCGAATCCTGCAAATGCTCAGTGTGTGTGTGTGTGTGAGTGGGGTTTGTGTGTGTGAAAGGCTGTGAGAAGGAAATGTCCCTTTTGGCAACTGGGAAAACACACTACAGGATGCACATTCCCCTTTCTAAACACTGCTGATGTCAGCACCCTATAAGTACAGCAGGTGAAGTGAAACCACCCAGTAATGCGAATAGCGCGCTCCGCTAATGTGTCCGTCTTGAGTGCCATAACATAGTTAGGTAGGGGTTTGAATCCTGTACATGCTCAGTGTGTGTGGAGGGGGTTAGTGTGTGTTCAAGACTGTTTGAAAGAAGTATCCCTTTTGCCAACTAGGAGAATACACTACAGGATGCACATTCCCCTTTCTAAACACAGATGATGTCAGCACCCTATAAGTACAGAAGGAGAAGGGAAGCCTCCCAGTAATGCGAATAGCGCGCTCCACTAATGCGTCTGTCTCGAGTGTCATAACATAGTTCGGTAGTGGTTTGAATCCTGTAAATGGCAAGTGTGTGTGTTTGGATGAGGGGGGTTAGTGTGTGTGCAATTTTGTGTGAGGGAAATGTCCCTTTTGGCAACTGGGAGAACACATTACAGGATGCACACTCCCCTTTCTAAACACAGATGATGTCAGCACCCTATAAATACAGCAGGAGAAGGGAAGCCTCCCAGTAATGTGAATAGCGCACTCTGCTAATGCATCTCTCCCAAGTATCGTAATGTAGTTAGGTAGGAGTTTGAAACCTGTAAATGGCATGTGTGTGTGTGTTTTGATGTGGGGAGTTTGTGTGTGTGCATTTCCGTATGAAAAACATGTTAGTTTTGGCAATCAGGAGATCACACTACCTGATGCACATTACCCTTTCAAAATACTGATGCTGTCAGCACCCTATAAGTACAGCCAGAGAAGAGGAACTATCTAGTAAACCGAAAAGTGCGCTTTGCTAATGCATCTCTCACGTGTCATGACTTAGTTAGGTAGGGGAATGAATCCTGCAAATGGCAAGTGTGCGTGTGTGTGGGGGTAGTAGGGTGTGTGTAAATGCAAGTGTGAGAGAACAGATCCTTTTGGCAAATACAACAGATGCTGCATACTCCCCCAGTAAACACAGGGGATGTCACCACACTATCAGCACAGCCAAACAGGGCTAGTTGGCTAGTAATGCCAATAGTGCGCTCTGCTACTGTGTCTATTACCATTGTCAGAGTACAGATAGGTATGTTTTGGTAACCCACAACTGCCGCGTGTGGTTGTGTCACACAGTATGATCTTGTGTGGGTTTTTGTACATAACAATGCATGCCATTGCCTAAACCAGCAATGGCATTGCACACATGATGTATGTGTGTGACACATACACATAAATACCTGTGACCTGCAGTAGTTACCATGTCTGACACATGCCTCGAGTGGATAAATGGTATTTGCAATGTATACCAATATGACTGTGTCTTACTGTGCAGGGTCCGCACATGGTATGTCTCTATACAGTGTGGGTGTATATGGTGAAATACCTACAGCAGGGGATACACATCTGGTCTAGGCCATATAGTGTACATGTAGTCGATGTACAGGTGCTGCATGTTCCCACCTGTTGTGGTAGTGGTAACATGTCATTCCAATGCAATTCAGTGACCACATGCTGTGAACCCTTCAACTAGTGTGTTGTAGCTACAGTAATGCTCACGCACAATGTTTGGCTGGATGCAGTCCAGCCATATAAACACAGTTCTTGAGACTGTCATATTGCCAGTGTTGTTATGGAGGATAGGTGGTCTTCCTGTGTATGGGAGGGTTGTGTGTGCCAGGCTATGAACCAGATGGCAGTCCGACACACTGTTAGCTGCACATGATTAGGCCCTGATGCTTTGTGCTGTGCCAACAACCTAGAGGTTTGTGTATCTGTGGTACCTTGGGATACCACCCTCCTATCCATGTGTGTTACATGTGTAGGGGATGACAGGCATGGTATGGGGCATAACCTGTCAGTGATGGGTAACACCTGTGAGCCATGAATCATGAATCTGGTACTGCACAGACATTGCAGTTCACCGTGCTGAGGACAGTGTCTGGTGCATGCATCTTCCGGTGTACACTGCTGTTGTTGTGTAGCAGCACTGTTAGTGTCCTAACCTGTGTGATACCCACGGAGGTGGCTATGTAAACCATGTCCTGCAGCATAAGGCAGTATGTGTGTACCAAGGAGCTTTGCCATTATACATCGGGCCATGGGTGTCACGTGCAAGATGACCCTTGCACATCATTGTGGCTTCCCTAGCATATAAGCACACATTGACAGCCAGCTGATACCCTATGAATGACAGTGGAGACTGAGCATAATGTAGACATACAACACCCTTCCCACATATAGTGGTAGCATACCTGGTGAGGGTATGTTGGCAACCAACATCAGGCTCATACTGGCCTGTGCCACATGCTGAGAGATCCATTCTATGTTCCCTATCATGTAGTCCAGGGAGGTATGTCTCAGGCAGCCATACTGGCATGGTCAATGAGTGAGTCATATGTGTCCATGCCTCTGACTGACCTGTATGCATGTGTTCTGTGGTGGACCATAGTGCCCCTGAGGCATATCACTGTGACCTTTACCAGATACAGCCTGTTGAGCGGGACACCAGTGCAGCACACAAGACAGGTACCTGACACGTCTGTAGCAGGTGTGTTGTGTATCCCTACAGGCTGTGAGTGTGTGGCACAGGGGATGTGTGTGCCATGTGTGGCATGTGCTCTGTTCCGACGGAACATATGCCTGTGTGCCAGCTGCGGAGGTGTGTGATGCTCAGGCAGGCTGCTATTCTGAGTCCCCACGTATGCCCCAGTGTGTTCAGCATGCTGTCAGTGCGTGTCAATGTCTGACTTGTATTGTAGTCACTGTAATATATTTTATTTATATATTTATTTATCCTACATTTGTTGACCGGGATAGTCCGACTGGATGCATGTCCATTTCCAGGGGAGGCCCGGGGAGACAAGCTATGAGGGTAGCAGATACAGCATTACATAATACCAGCATTACATATTACAAACAGATTATTTACAGAGATTACATAAGTAAGCAAGTTAAACATGTTCCACAGGTTAATGTTAGTCCTGAGCACAAGTCAGGATTAAATTAAATTACACAGTAAAGTGGTTCACAGATTTTACACATTCGAGTTAGCCAGGCTTGATACATTGACATAGCCAGTTAAGTGACAAATGTTGTTTGAGTCTAGTGGTAAATTGACCTAAGGTGGACAGTAGGGTAATATCAGCTGGAAGTGAGTTCCAGGATCTACTTACAGAGTTTGCAAAGAGAGAATCACCGGCTGTGTTATTAAATCTGCTAGTCTGAATTAATAGTTTGTTAGAGGATCAAAGCGGTCTAGGATTGTTATAAGGGGTGATAATATTTGAAGTGCAGGAGTATTGTCTGGATTATAGAGGATTTTATAGTCCATAATCAGTTGGTTATACTGTATTAGGCTGGGTATTGCAAGCCAACCAAGCTGATTTAGATTGATGCAATGATGTGTCCTAAAAGGCAGCCCAGTGGCAAACCTGGCAATGTGGTTGTAGCAAATTGTGTGTTTGTTAAGGACAGTCTTGTTCATATTCGTGAGTAGAGGGGATGCATACAGAAGGGTTGAAACAAGGTGTGAGTGAGCTATGGCACCTTTAGCTGGAGGGGCTAGGAAGGCTTTAATTCTGTAAAGTGACCCTAGTTTTCTATTGATGGCTTTGATAATCTGGTTAACATGTAGGTCACATTTGAGATTATTGTCTATGATGACACCTAATAGTTTAGTAGATGGGTCAGGGGAGATTATTGTGCCATCAGTTGATGTTATGGTAACTGTGAAAGCGGTAGACCTACGTGTTGGTGAAATAACAGCAGTTTAGTTTATTTGGAATTTAGGATCAGATGATGTTCAGAAAGCCAGTTTTCTATTGTATTAAAGGTGGTCTGGGTAGCTGACCATAACTCTACTGGAGATGTGGCTGAGCAGATCAGAGTAGAGTCTTCAGCATATTGGATACAGCTGACTTTTGGGATGACAGTATAAAGGTCGTTAATGAAGATGGAGAACAGCAAGGGCCCTAATATAGAGCCTTGTGGTACTCTGAGGGTGTTAGGTAGAAGGTTAGAGAGTTAGTTCTGCCAGAGGCCAGCCTGCTGTCGACCATGCAGGTAGGATTGAAACCATTGGAAGGCTCCAGTATCTAGACAGAATGTTTGCAGGGTGTGGATTACAAGTTGGTGATCAACCATATCGTATGCCTTGGAAAGATCCAAAAAGAGGGCTGAGGATATATAATTAGTGTTACAGGTATGGTTTATGGTGTTAGTAAAGGCTAGGAGGCCTGAAGTAGTGCTGTGATGAGGATGGAAGCCATGCTGTGTGTCTGCCATAAGGCAATTTTGGATTAGGTGGTGCATGAATTGTCTATGACTAAAGTTTCCATAATCTTTGCAAGTGGAGAGAGTATAGCTATTGGCCTATAATTGGAGAATTCAGTAGAGCTGCCTCCTTTGTGAAGTGGGATTACATATGACATTTTCCAGATGGTGGGAAATTTAGGTTCTACCATGGTTCGTTTGATTACCTTTGAGACGGGGTAAGCAATAGCATCATCTGATTTTGATAGGTACTCGGCAGGGAGTTGATCAGCAGAAAGTGTAGTGGGTTTCACTGTTTCAATCAAGGTACGGAGAAGTGAAGTGGCGACTGGTTGGCAGCTGAACGCAAGTAGGTTTCTAGGGGTGCTACTTTCAGGACCATGGGAGCTAGGAGGTAGATGGCTAGCTAGGGCCTGAAATGTCTCAGTAAAGAATTGGTCAAAACTATCAGGAACATCTTCAGGGGTATTATCAATAGTAGCAGCAGGGATTGGGGTTGACGTTTGTCCAGGATGTAGTATATATGACATGCCACCTGACAGGGTATGGCATTACTGGGTTCAGAGAGCCCAGTTCCCAGATTGGCTGTGTGGTGGCATCCCACAAATGTGTTGTACGTTCCTGGCCAAGGGTGATGGCTGACTGCATACATGTGGCAGCTGTGACATTGACACATGACTCACATAAACCACAACTGGACCATAGAGGCGATTCACAGGTTACCTTTGCACATGCTACCCTAGTAGTGTGATTGCCATGGTGAGTACCAACACATAGGGCCAATGGGGAACAACATACTGAAGGTGTGTATGTGTGGGTGTACCGCTACTGTTTCATAGCACTGACATATATGACTGCACACATGGGTAAATGCCAGGTAAGACATGTGCAATGTGTCACAGGCAACATGCATGCGTACAGGACAGACAGTGACGTTCTGTCATGTGTAAAGTTGACATACGTATTGTACGCTATGCAGATGTCACTAGAAGTCTACAGAAGCACTGTAACTCTGCATTGCAGGTGTAAGCAGTGTTCCAGGGAACCCCAAGCGAACATGCATGCAAACAAAGCTACAGTAAACAGGGCTGGAAGTAGTGCATTGTACAACAAAGAAGGGGTAACAATAACAGTAAGTAACAATGCAAATACGCTACGGTCCGTCATAACAACGGCCATGGCCTACTCTGGGAGGGAAATGGCTACAAACACTATGGATGACCACAAGGCCTTCTTCAGTTATGTTACACATATGGACCACATGCCTCAGATATGCTCTGTGTTAATACACACCTACTTAACATTCACCAAACACACGGATATTGGCAACAATCTTGCAGACATGTTCGGTGCACGTATCCCCCCTCCTTCTCCCCCACCAGTTGAAATATTTATCACAGCTGGATGTAACCTCCCTATCATCTTACATGTCCAGGTGAGGGTCGCCCTCAGCAGAGAAGAACACACAGCATCACTGTGACCTCATGGTATCCCTGGATGCGTGCTACCTGCACTTCGAGAGGACATACAACCGCATATAACACTGATAATTTATCTTGGCCGGACTACAGGATATGTACCTGGACAGTGGCATACAGCGACAGTGGTCCCACACCACTAAGGGGGCACCTCGACTGACCCTGGGAACTACCACATCATATGCATAACTGGCCTGGTCTGCTAAGCTATGGAATTATGCAGTATGGGATGCATATTCAGTGATATCGGGTACCTGCAGACACTTGTTCCCAGCCAGTGTGCCTTTGTGATGGGCTGATCCTGCCTTTTGAACCTGGCTGACCTTTCAAAGCAGTCACTACAGCCATTGCTGGGGCAACGCACAGACAACTGCTGCCAGGATCATGGCCTAAGACTGATTGACATGTAATGTATGGTCATCCCCTTTTGGTGGAACTACGTACACACAACATATCACATGGACATACCTAGAGATACAGACCTATGACACATTTGGAGGGTTCACAGTATGCACACTATTAACCTGCTACTTTTCATTACCTGTGTTTGTCGCAGCTGGTTGCGTTACCACTGCTTCTGCTTGCTGCTGCTACTGTCACTGCTGACAGCTTTGGGTGACAGAGTCACAGTGTATAATTTTTTTTTTTGTTCTCTCTCTCTCTGTCTCTCTCTCTCTCTCTCACACTTTTCTCTCTCCCTCTGTCTGCTTCCAGACAGTGCAATGAATGTATTGCATGTGTGGAGTGTTAGTACTGGATGCTTTTGTAGGTATCTGCATAGGTCCATGTGATGGCCTCTGCACCAATTGTAAGCCAGCATTTGCTAATTGCATACAGCCAGTTGTGTACTGATTGCAGTTCTCACTGATTTCAGGTCAGTGCTATAAAAGGGTATGTGGGATAGGCATTGCCCTTTCAGATTGTAAGGGCGGGGACCATGCTGGTATGCTGTGGACAGTGTTCTGTGAGTGTAAAGGTTAGTATCTCTCTCATGATTCAGGCTGTGTTGTATATTCACATTTCTCCATTCCTCTCTCATGTTCCCTGTAGCAAGTGTGTATGCACAATGACTCCTACAACTATATATAGATATATATTTATATATATATATATATATATGTACATATACATATATTTATATATGTACTTTAACTGACATTATTATCTACAAGCTACCAACTAGCATGGCTGTTTCTGTTCACACACTACTATTATGGAAATCCAGTAGTTTTGACAGTAATTCTAAATGACATGCTTTGTGTACTACACATCCTATATTCCCTTTACATTCATCCCTACTATTACATGTTATATTTATTTTAGCACAATGTTCTTGTATAAGAGTCATGGCTTAGTGGTAGGTCATACAGACTAGTGTTTCCAAGGTCCTGGGTTCGGGACTGACAGTGGGATTTTATTTTGCTTTTGAACTGAGTACAGGACCTGTCAATCAAAGTGACTAAGGCACTTTTAAGCAGTTGTAACTGGGTTAGCACTGGTTTGCGCGGAGCTCACACATGCGCACTGGCGGTTAGCTCCGCACACAGGCGCACACCCGCTTACAACCGCTTAACGGTGCTTACTCTGGCGCACACCCGCACTATTTTCTTTGAAAGAAAAGAAAATGGGGAGACAGGAAAGTGGTGAAAAAGGGGTCACAAAGAGGGTAAGACAGTAGGGAAACAAGCTTGGGATTTGCAGGAGGGATGTAGGTAAGGCCCATAGCTTCCCATTTCTTCATCAGCAACAGCTGTGCATATGTATGTAATTTGGTGTGACATTTGAAACCTTCCACCCCTGAGAGAGGTGTCAGGACAACAATAATACTTGTTGTACAGCCAATTGTAATTGATAGATTCCATGTCCAACAGACATGTGTGCGGAATGGGCAGCTATGTATGGGGCGTAATTTTTTTGTGGGTACAGAGTGCCCTTTTTTTTTTTTTTTTCAGGTGAGAGTGGTATGTCAGGTGAAGGAAGTTGGTACAGCTGGGGAGGTAGGTTGGGTAGGTAAACAGACAAGACAAACAAGACGCATACAGTGGCGGTGTATGACACGTGTGGGGGGGTTACACAATTGACGGGGACAGAGGTTTGGATATCCAGAGCCCATGAGCCCACAGATGGCAACAGTGGAACTGATATCCCCACCCATAGGCAGTTGCCACTGTTCCTTCACTGCCCAGGATGGGGCTGTGCTGGGGGCTGTGTAGGCCGGGCAACAGGCATGCCCGTTAGTTGTGCCACCCATGCCTCAAGCTGGCGTAGGGGCTCGAGAACAGAGTCCCGAATCTCCCTACGCACCACAGTCCGGACGCTACGGAGGGTGAGTGTGGTTCTCCTCCGGCCACACTTGCAGAGGGGGGGCGAGCCCCATCCCCTGCAGCGCTTCCACCCGCAGGTGGCACAGGGCCACCGGAGGAGGGTCCGGACTCGGCACTAGTGCCAGGTGCACTCGCCAGCTGAGGTGGGAGAGGTGGGTCCGCTGGAACCCGCCTTCCCTGTCGTCCTATATTTTGCATTATGTCATAACAGTTTGGGTTAGTGACATATAATACCATTCACAATTAGTTGTAACAGCATGCATTAGTATTCCCATTAACCAAACACCCAGATATTCACACCATTGAACAGCATGCATAACACATGCATAATTTGAACAGAAATACACAGTCCAACAACATGCAGGGTTAATTGATGGCAACAGGCCATCAGGTTTGGATGTATGAACAGGGCAGATGCATCAACGGACATGCAAATATATATGACCCAACAGGATAAACGTCCAGGGGTGTTAATTGTGATTGCACATACCATTTTCACGTGGAATGGGTTATATGTGGTTATAGGGTGGGGTGAAGAAAATAATATTAACACCTTCAAATACCAATACATATGCTGTACATTTCTAATAGCTACAGTTATATACACACTACTGTTCTAACTACAGTTTCCTATATGATAACTATTTCAACTTGGTGATAGGACTGTTACTGCAACATCAATATACATTTTATTGTTCTTCATACACATTCATATCTAGCTTTGATCAGCTACATCATCCTGCTACATTTGCTTTATATAGCTGTAGACAAGTGTGGATGTTTGGTATATCAGACAATCAACCTATCTGCATATTGCAGACTGAGAGCAACATATCCAGATTTTGGGATACACATTCCAGATGCAGCAACACTTTGAACAGATTTCGCTGTTTGGTTTTGATTCTCACATGCATTTCATTCTGTCTTGACTGCAGTATACTTTATTCAGGGGTTATTACTACTGTATTGCTGGATTCATGACACTTTCTCACACTCTCTCACTTGCTTTCATTTTACTATTCAGGATGGTACTTACTTCTAGGCTTTATTGACATGTTTTACCTGTGGTTATTACAATCCTTTCCAGCAGTCTCACTTCTGTCATGTTTCAGTATTTCAACAGGGATATATTTCACACATGTGATTTTATCATCTTCTGCAGCTATACTTTTCAGCCTGCTGCAGGTTGTGTACTATTTTCTTACAGGTAGGGCATTTTTATTTCAGAATTTATGTCAGACAGTTTCATTTTTCGGTTTAACTTACAGGCTGAAACACACTTTTGTAATCAAGCAATACTTGCAGATGCTTTCACACTGTTACTTGCACATTTTATTCCTTACTGACTACACTGCACTCTTTTGCTGACTGTCATACTTTTATATTTCTTTACAGTTACTGGTAGTGGATTACTGACCTGCCTGGTGGCGCAACCGCACCAGCCTATCACCATAGGATCTGCGGTTCGCAGAACGGACACCTGCAGCTGTAATATAAATGAAGTAATATTGGAATACACATCTCCATAATATCAGCTAGTTTAATTTCTTACATACATAATTAAATGTAACTTACTCAGTAGTGGGGCGTTGGGTGTTTGCCGGGCCTCCTGGATCCAAAGGTTCAGTTGGTCCTGCTTGCATCTCTTCAGGTCCGCATGGTGGTGACGGACCTGCTCACCAGTCCTTGGAATCCCTGTGGCACTGGTGAGATCATGAGCCAACCGGTCCCACGCCTCGGCCCTGTATGCTCCCCAGAGGACCTGGCTCTGCATGAGTTGGGCCTCATGATTGTGGACTAGGAGCCAGACCATGTACCTGGACTCCTCAACACCCCACCTCTGTGCTCGAAAGCAACTACCCTCTCCTACTCCTGTCATTCTGCCTGCAGGTCAGTTCTACAACCGTTTATGCTGTGTATTCCCGCCTATGGGGCTTATATAGTCCATTTTTCCCGCACATATCTGTGATTGGCCATTTTGGAATTGTATCAACTTCAGTAAACATGCATTGTCATGCTCCAGTTTGTATTCATTCCTATATATTAGCTATTATTGTATTTCTAGGTACTGCTGTCATGGCTTAGTGGTTTGGTACCTTGACTATGGTGTATAGTATCCTGGGTTCGAACCTTGCCACTGCTTTTTATTTTTCATGACTGTCTAGACATGCTGAGGGGTGTGTCTGTGTAAAGGCAGTTTTGATACGGCTTGCACAACGTTGCCCGTCAGTTAGCTTGTTTGCGCGGTGCGCAGCTCCGTGCAAACGGGGTACACTGGTTTAAGCCTCATTTGGCTATCGGCACGCATATTACGCTCAACTCCGTTAGGGGCACATAGATTTAGCATGTTAAACCACTGCTCAGCTACGGGCACTCATTTTGCACCAGTTAAACCACTGCTCATCTACGGGCAGATGCACTCACCCTGTTAAACTGTAGCTCAGCTATGGGCACATCTGGCATTTTTTATTCTTTTGTTACCTCACATTTCTTCAATATAAATGGGCTATTTCATTACATTTTACATAAAATGTGGTTTTATGTGTACATATTTGTCAGAGACTTGTTTCGTGCTTATTTTGCTAAAAATAAAAATTGGTGTTGTGGGGGCTCGAGCCATGAATGCCTGCTCTTCAGCCAACATCTCTACCGCTACGCTATTGCTTCCTGGCTTATTTTGCATATTTAGTTCTTATATGCTTTTCCACTGCCTGCTAACTGTAGCTGCGCTACGGCACGCCAGCATAACGAGCGCACTCACGGTTAAACATTTTTACATTTAAAAAAAATATATAACATGTTTATTTATATGTTTTCTGTTCATAGTCTGTGGGGGCATGTGTTGTGTTCTGTTTATTCACATTTCCGTGGACTCTGTCGTGGGTGTTTACTTTGGGAACTTTTCCTCTTCTGGGGGCATGTCCTCTTACAGGGCTCGGCCTACGGACACGCCCCCTACTGTCTTACACGGACCGTGTTAGCCTTAAGTGTGATTCAGCATGCTCTCATGAATATGCAAAGCATGCTGACATCACTCCGTTTAACTGCAGCCGTCGTGTATGAGTTATAACTCTTACACGGAGGTTTCGTGAATCCTGCCCAATGTCTCATGACTCATGTTTTAGTGTTTTTATATATATATATATATTTTTCATTGTACTATTATGGTTATATGTGTGTGTACATATATATATATATATTTTAATAACCATCAGGGATGACACCCCCCCCCCTTTTTTTTAAATATTAATATTTTTAAAAATATTATTGTTTTTAAATATTATTGTGTGTAAATACACACCTTTCTATATATTTTATGCATTTTTCTAATGGATATTGATATATGTTCTTATGTTAGTGGAGTAATATCTCTTTAAATTGTGATGTCATACTAATTGTCCTAGTATTTAACCAATCATCAGTTGTAGTGATGTGGCCTGATGAAGCAACATTAAGTTGTGAAAGCGCTTACTGTTTGTCTTCTGCAATAAAGTACAGTGACTGATTTCCAGTGTGTAACTTTGGTGCCTTAATTTACTTTTGCTGTTGTTGTGTGTTTTGGGCACCTTAGTGTACCTGCAGCCGTTTGGTTTTTGCATCTTCAGTGCCCATCAAATTAACCTTGAAGGTAGCAGGGGTGCTACTCTGCTTGACATATAGTGTAAGTTTGTGCCAGAGGTGGGGAATACATTGGGATATGAATCTATCCTATCAACCTGCTTTATTTATCACTTGATGAATGTTTAGTTCCTTTAACTGGGTATTTAGGGTACTATTTTCTTCAGAAAAACAATAAGGGGTCAATGAGGGTTGGATCTTTCATGGCTTGAAAGGCAAGTTACAGATTTCCATGAAAGGGTCTATAAGAAACTGAGAAGAGAGACGTAGCTTACAGTCTGTCCTGATTAAAAAGATCAGTGGCCTTAAAAATTTTCGCCATTATGAATCTCTGAAGACTCAATAATGGGTTTGATGATGGATAAATAAAGAAAAAATAATCCTTCTTTGGATCCAGTAGAGATGCCTTTTCAAATTATAAGAGCCAGATCAAAGGTTCATAGTTGTGTACTAGGCTGATGATCACTTGGGCCTTTTGAAGCCTAGCCATGCACCCCAAATCTCTGGCAAATGCTGGTACCCTTGATAAGTGTAAGCAGAGGCTTGTAAAATAAAAAAAAATTGCAAGCAGGAGCCTTGGAGATAAACCTTTTACAAGTTGTCTGTGTTCATTACAGACATAGGTGTCGAACTAGGGATGAATTTTCTGTTCCCCAATCCAATTTTGTACATTAAACAAACTGGGTTGGGAGGAATCTGTGCTTCATATGGATGAGAATCCCTTCTGAGAGAAGGGGTAGTCTCTGTTATACATATCTGTCTCTCCAGCCTGTCATATTTATATCACAGGCAAGGTTTTAGTCTTTAGAACAGGTAATTCTGGCGCTGTTTGTTTTGCAGATATGCAGGAGGTCCATCAGGGTGGGGTTTGACAATGTCTTGTATGCCAGGCATAGGTCTCCCCTCAACAGCCTGCAAGAGAAAGAATACAGGGATAGAGCTTTGAGGTGTTCTTTGCAGGCCATATTACTTATGTCCTGTATTCATTTATAGAGGGACCTCTTTGGATGTTTCAGTTGGTGGATGTGCCTGGTTAGGTACATACCAAAGGGGGAACTGTACTCAATGACAGTTCAGATGAATGCTGAATACAGTGGAACAATGACTTCCTTGGACCTAGATGCCATACCTTTGTTTATGAGTTGCAAAACATAGACTGATTTTCCTCACTACTATAGACACACAATGAACAAAGACTAGATTACTGTCTATGTGTCTCCAAGTCCCTGACTACTGGGTTGACTCTTAGGGGTGTGTTGTCAATATGATAATTACAAGGGGTAAATGACTTCCCAAAGAGCAGTATTATGAATTTCTTGGCATTTAGTTTCACTCCATGGCTCCGACACAAGTTATTTGTCTGTGTCAGCCCTTCCTAGAGAACATTAGTGTCTGTGGGGGATTATATGACTACTCCTAATTTGCAATCATCTGCAAATTTTGTTAGCCAGTGGCCCATGACATTGGCTTTGACCTCAGGAAAGTAATTGCCAAAAAGGAGCAGTCCCAGGACTAATGCTTGAGGAACTCCTCTTGTAACCGGCCTCTTTATAGAAGTGGACTCCGCAATTCTAACTTCCTGGGTCCTGTGAGCCATCTGGGTATCCAATGGGTGACATAAGGGTTTGTAGCTAAATTCTTGAGTTTATCAACAATGCCCAAGTGAGGTTTTGTGTCAAATGCTTTGGCCATGTCAAGGTAGGCAGTGAGAACCATTTTTCCTCATCCATTATTTGGCGACCTTCTCGAAGACGTCCACCAGGTTGAGTAGGCATGACCTGTTCTTGACAAAACCAGATTGGGTTGGGTCCAGTGTTTGGAGATTTCCTATGTCATTATTGATCATTTCTATGACCATTATTTTCATGACTTCACTTATGAGACAAGTGAGACTTAGGGTTCTGCAGTTGTTAGGATCTATAGAAGGCTCACTTTTGTGCAGATGGATGACTGTTGCTGTTCTCGATTTGAGGGATACAAAGCCTGTTTGGAGACTATGGTTAAATAGGAATTCCAGGGGGCCTGAATGTTCATGTTTCATGCTATTTAGGAAGTATCCTCGGATATCATCTGGCCCTGTTGATACAGTGCTCTTGGATTTACAGAGAACTGAGGACTTGTTCCCTAGTGATAGTAGGGGGAGCTATATTTGACAGTATTTCCTGAAGTGAGGTTGGGGAGGTAGAGGGGTAAAGTTAGAGCTGAATTTGTCTGCCAGTAGGTTTGGTATATCTTCTAGGTCATTATAGGTGGCTCCATTCACAATGAGCTCTACACACAATTGTGTATTGCCTTTGAGGTTGCAGACATAGCTAAAGAATGCCTTGTGGTTGTTCTTGGACTGGGAAGCCAAATTTACCACAAATTTCATTTTGGTAGACTTTATATGCCCTCTGAGTTATTTTAGTTTGATGAGAATGTTTTTATCCATCCTGGGTGCTACATCTCGTAAATTTTTGCCATGATTTTCTTCCTTCTGTTATACAGCCTATTGATGTTGTGATTCAACCAGGGTAGCTTGTTTTTAGAGTTAATTCAGTACCCTGCATAATCGTGTTTAGTGTGTTTTTTTATAATTTTGTTTTTATT